>NC_056746.1:347431066-347731066 GCF_019279795.1 Protopterus annectens | reverse complement strand
TTATGCACTTCCATGACATCAAAGTCAAAATTCTCTGTGTCAAGCTGTTCTGCAGTATTTCTAGGCGATCTTGATAAGGTATCAGCCAGATAAAGAAGTTTGCCTTTCGTATAGACCATTTTGAAGTTGTACTTTTGCAATTTAAGCATCATTCTTTGTAATTTCGCTGGAGCTGAATGCATAGGCTTCTTGAAAACAGTAACCAAAGGTTGATGATCAGTTTTAATCTGGATTTCTCGACCATAGATATAATCATGAAACTTGGAACATGCAAACACTATTGCCAAAAGATCTTTCTCAATTTGAGCATATTGCATCTCAGTCTGGGTAGGTTTTCTAGATGCACAGGCTACTGACTTGCCTTCTTGAATAGTAACTGCACCTAAACCAAATTCTGAAGCATCGCAGGAAAGAGTTACTGCTTTTTTGACATCATAGTACAATATCTTAATGTTGGTGAGGTAGCAATTTTCTGCTTAAGAACTTCAAATGCTCTCCCATAACCAAGTAACGTGAGCTGTCTCAAAGGCACTGTCAACTCACTGAAGTCTGGTATAAACTTGCATAAGTAATTGACCATACCAAGAACATGCTGTAGAGCTTGCACATTATCTGGTGCTGGCATTTCAAGAATGGCTGCTTGCTTGGACAGATCTGGTCTCAAACCAATACTTGTAAACAAATGACCTACATATTTAACTTCTGGCAGCCTGAATTTGCACTTCAGAGGACTGAGCTTTAAGTTCACGTCACGTGCTCTGACTAGAACTCTCTCACAATTTCTGTCATGCTCTGCCTCACCACTGCCGCCGACCAATATATCATCTACTATTACGGCACAAGGATAACCTGAAAAAAATTGCTCCATTGCACACTGAAAGACTTCACTTGCAGAATTTATTCCAAATGGCATCCTAAGGAATCTATATCTCCCAAATGGGGTACTGAATGTAGTCAGTAATGAAGATATGCGATCAAGCATCACTTGCCAAAACTCTTTGCATCTAAGACAGAAAAAACAATGGCATTCAGTATCAGGGCTGCAACCTCTTCAACTGTACTCATGGGATGGTGTGGTCTCTTTAATGCATTGTTCAAATCTCTTGGGTCATTACATATTTTGATTTCATCTGGGCCTTTCTTATGAGCTGGTACCATGGAGGACACCCATTCAGTAGGTTCTATAACTAGACAAATTACACCTTGTTACACCATTTTGTCCAACTGAGCTTTGACTTTATGCTGCATAGCTACTGGATCTCTTCTTGCTGGTCTGACCACTGGACTGACTTCTGGGTCTAATTTCATGAAATACACAACTGGAAGTTTGCCCAGCTTGTCATCAGAAACACCAGCATATTCTGAAAAAATAGTGTTAGTGAAGCTTGAACTAGGACAGGTGCTTATCTGATGAACTTCTTTGGTAAAAGAAAGCAGATTCATTTTCAAACTGTCTCGGAGACCCAATAATGACTGCATAGGTCTTTGAACCACACAGAACAATAGGCTATAACAGTTCTGGGCCACATGACATGAAAGCACTACTGACCCTTCAGTTTGAATTTCTTCACCTCCATAAGCAAGAAGTTTTGCACAACTAGTCACATTTAGTTGTTCACCAGCACTGACGCTTGCAAAAGTATCTGCAGACATGACATTACACTTTTAACTAGTGTCTACTTTAAGCTCGGTGGCTTTACCATTGATCTGGGCAGTACAAAACACTTCATTTCTTGCCAATAAATCTACTGCATCAATCTTTTCACCAATTACTGACACACCATCTACACAGAAAGCAGATTGTTGCAGGTCTATTTGATTAACTTGCTTTTTGAAGTGACCCTTCTTTGTAACTGTGTGAGGCTTACTCAATTTACAAAATCTTTGAAAATGGTTATTTCTTACACTTGTGACATTGCTGGCCAAATGCTATGCACTTTTCTCTTCTGGATTCATGGTTGGCACCACAGTTGTGACAGTTAATAATAAAACTTGATTTGGGGTTTTCTGATTCACTCTTATGCTGTACTGAGCAACGTTTGTTTTGCACTAGGTACCCTTGGAATGGCACCAAGCATGCTCCTTTAACTGAACTGGGCTTGGAATGTGCTAGACGACTATAGATTTTACGTAGACGTCCTGCAGGGGCTGCTGCTGCCACATGCTTAGGCCTACTTTTGCCTGTCACATGTAGCATGCTGTCTACATTAGCTCAGGAGTCTACTGAAATCATGCTCTTATCACTAGCAAGCATATTTGTGTGTCTTTCTGTAACTTCCTGAATCTGACAAATCTCAATGGTTTTACTCAGTGTTAAATCACTTTCACAAAGCAAAATCTTTCTCACAGCAGCATTATTAAAACCACACACAAATCTGTCCTTTATTAACTCATTCTTTAAATCACCAAGCCTATATGTTTTAACTTTGTTTCCCAAGTCAGTAATATACGCTGCAAAAGTCTCCCCTTGCTTTTGATCTCTTGTGTAAAACAAATGCCTCTCTAGTGTAACATTAGTCTGGGGGTTACACATTTCTTTGAATTTGCGCTTCAAGCACTCGGGATCTTCCCTTGACTCAGCCTGCACAACAACACAATGAGTTTCTCCTTCATCTTCATACACTGCTGGTACAAAGACAAATGAATGCTCCCTTTCAATGGTTTCTGACTCTGCTAGGTTCAGCAAAATGAATGCATGTGCATCTTTATCAGAATAAGTTGCTTGTATAAATATATTGTATTTTTGCTCAAATATTCTCCAGTTCTCAGCAATATTCTGATCAAACACAAGTGGTTGTGGCTTGCGAAATCCATCTGCCATATCGACATATCTCAGTGAAAACTCTTGCAAATATGCACGGACACACACACTTGTACATACATGTATACATGTGCTTGAAATTTTTGCCAGTACGTGTTAACAATATAACGTGCCTCTGTATAACTGAATTTTACAAAACAAGTTTCCCTGGCACTGTAACACTTTGAAATTGCTTTACTGTAAAAAAAAAAAAAAAAACACTTGCCTTGAAATTACTTTGCTATACAAGCCGTTTATCTTGTAATGGCTTTAATGCTAAAGTCATTTATCATCATTATTTTACTGTATGAGCCTTTATCTTGTAGTTGCTTTAATGCTAAGGCCATTAATCATCATTTTACTTCCAAAGTCATTTATCATAATTTTTAAGAAACATTTCAAAGAACTGTACAATGCGAATAAACTGGGCAGTAGAAACTGAGGGCAAGAAACATTTCAAAGTAACTACACTTTGCGAATACACTATCTTGAAGTAACAGCATTTTACAAATGAACTGTCTCAAAGTAATTGCACTTAAGCTATCTCAAAATAATGGCACTCTGAATAAACTGTTTTGAAGTAATTGCACTTTGTGAATGTTTTGGGTAGAGGAAGCTCAGAGTGAGAAACACCTCAAAATAACTGCACTTTGTGAATAAACAGTACACAGCACACTGTAATTTACCCAATATGGCTACATTTTGCCAAACAACTATGTATTAGTGCAAGAGACCATCTGTAATGGTGGTACTCTGTAAACAGACACGCCCAGGCACAAGAAACTTTTGAAATGGCTGCACTTGACTGCACTTTAGGAAATAGTTGCACTTTGCACACAACAAACTCTTTGGGATAAATGCACAGCAATAAGTACGCCCTGTAAACACTTTTACACACTTTGAAATACTTGAACTACTCTAGTTATGCTATTTAAGTCTTCAATCAATGCAAAGTAGCAATTTGTGCAAAACACAGTAATTTGCCAAAATACATGCAGTCGCCTTTGCTTTACTTATACTCAATGTGCCCTTTTCTGCCCTTTCTATTACAGTTGTTTTGCTTGTGGAATCTCAATGTGCCCTTTATGTCCTTTTGTTATATTCATTTTGCTCATTTAATCTCTTTTCATGCCCATAATATTTTCTTGTGCTCGTCTTAATTCTAAACATGCTTGTTTCACTTTAAATACGCTTGTTTTACAATTCTGAAGTAATTCCGAACCCTTTATGTACTTTCCTGATGCTCGTTTTATCAATTAACTCAGTTTCAAACATTTTGTTTGATTAATGAGCTCTTTTGTGCTTCTCGTGTGCTTAATAAACGTTTCTGTGCTATTCGTTTGCTTAACAATGCATTTTGTGCCCTTGTAATGCTCTATTTTACCTTTCTAATAAATCATTTGTGTGTGTTCTCTTTACCTTTGACTTGTTTCTGGACCTTTTTTGCTCTAGGTTCTTTTAGCTTGCTTTCGACATTACCTCTGCACTTTGTGGCTTTAAAGAGTAGGCTTTGCCATCCTGATTCTGACACCATGTTGCTTGCCAGGTCAGGATAAAACTGGCCAGCATCGTGGGTTCTTGTTCAAGCAGCTTTACAAACACATCATAAATGAGGTTAAGTAACTTTAACTTATAAACAAAGTAGCTATTGTGCACACAGATGTTAACACTCTGGCTGCGCCTTCAAAATGCCACTGAAGCCAAAAGGTGCTTGGTATTTATATGCACACACAAATCTTGGAAATGCTTCTTAAAGGTACAGCACACCTGTTATTCTACACTCATCATCCTGTCCACACCAGCTTCTGTATGGCTCTTGAAAGACTGAATGGATGAGGCCATGGATGAAGGTCTTGAATGGTGTGGGGTAATTGTGCCAAAAAAAGTGATGGGAGCCAAGAGGTGATCGAAAACGACAATGTCTGAGGTGAGTGGATCTGCGGAGATTCTTCTGCTCTAGAGTTCGGACCCAAAGCTGTCAGATCTGACTTTTTAGCATACTTAAAAGGAGGTACTGATGATGGAGGCAAAGCAGTAGACATTGCCGGCTGCCAAGATCTTTTACGAGACTCCCTAACCTGAGAATCTCCTCTTTTGTTTGTTCTTTTGAGGATTTGAGCCCCAGAAGCTGTAGAAGCAGGTTTAGAGGGGAACAAGCTCCTAAGAATTAACTTATTCTTTCTATCAATCAAGGCACAGGTATTAAACCTCGTACAGATATCACAGTTGGCATCAAGGTGAGTAGGCCCTAAACAATATATGCACTTTGAATGTGCTTCTGATTTGAGAATTTTGTGGCCTCAGGCTATAAATTTTTTTAAAACCTGAAGGTTTATCAAACATAACAGGGAAAACAAATAGAGCAAGTTAGAAGAATTTTTTTTTCTTTAGGGCAAGAAAAGGGAGAAATTATCAACGATAGTTATTCAAAGAGAGTACTAACAAAGCACTTTAAGGGACAGTATTACCAACAATAGTGTTAGAGAATACTCAAAAGAATAAACTAATAAGAATAGAAAAAATAATTTAGAAATAACTTTCTAAAATTTATAAAAGGGAGGAAAGAGCAAAAAGATATATAGAAAATACTGAATTGTAATAAGCGAAATTTAACTCATGCAAAAATACTATAATAGCTCACTTGAGAGTTCTCAGAATGCTATGGTGACAAACGAGATCAGAAATGTGTTAGGTCACTAGGGCATTATGGGTACAGGAAGGAGCTTGAGAGTTTCAGTGTTTCATGAGCTGGAAGAAGCGGTTAAGTCAGATCCAAGGATTGAATCTGAACTGAACAGTTGAGGAATGAATGAAAATGACATCAAATGAAATGTTATTAAGAAACGCATGAAACAAATGCTACTGTCAAAAGAACAGAGATCAGAAATTTAAAAAAAAAATCAGTGCTTGAATTTATTTGTCCAAAACACTTACTTGAAAGCATTACTTCATCTTGTTCCTCTTTGTTTAAAGAACTGCATCTTTCTAATTGTTTACTTTTTACCATCAAAGGTTTTGTGGGGATGTAGGTTTCAGCATCTTCTTTCCTTTTAGCTGACAAACACCGCTCTGATTTCTTAGCTGTAAGACAGAATATAATCAATATTAACCAAGATCTCTCAAATATCGCAGTTGTAGTCTTCCTAAACATTTTAATTTGAAGCCAACTATTTTATCTGGAAGTTAGTTATGTTACTGTCAAGACAAGTATCATTTCTAAAAACAAAAACAGATTGCAGTGGATATACTCATAACCCTCTCAGCTACTATGATTTAGGCACAGCAGTACGATTTTTGGGATCAGATTTTACTTTGCCTTTCTTATATTTACTAAATTTCTTCTGATTTTTCCCATGAAGATAAATGTGCTCAAGGGTACATAGATAAATGACAAAAGCTTCCTTGCCACTGACTATATGGGTCTAGGGTAAAGTCATTAAATTAAAAAAATAAAGAATGTGCTCCTCTTTTGGGCTGTCTGCTATAATTTTTGAAAAACAGTTGTCATGTTTATTTAAAGTTCAAAGGTTGAGAGGTTTGAGCACAATATTTGTGATCCATATACCTGTAGAAAAGCAGAATATGGCAGCCAGCTTAATAAACCCAATTTACCCATTTTTGTCTAGTTAGTGAAACAGAAGCAGATTCAGTCGTTATGAACTCATGTATCAGCCGATCTTTCAAGAGGTTTTCAACAGTGTTTTAACTACAGGAAATACCTCTTTTGAAGTCCCCAGTTTAGCATATTTTAATTTTCTGTGAGTTCTTTTGGGGGGAGGTTGCTGGTGCATGCTGTGATGTTATGCATTAGGCTAGCCTGGACTCTGTCAGTCCCCTGCCACTCAATTTGAACCCCGCCCCAACCAAAGCTACTAAGTAAGCAAAACCTCCAACACTGAAAAATAAATAAATAAAACACAGCATTTAAAATTGTAATAAATTATACAGTTGCCAGATTTACATCAATATCTATTCTTGGCTGCAATATGAAAACATTTTCCAGACAAAGGGAATTGATAGTGAAGACCCTGGACTGGAACACCAACAGAACCACACTCTGAGACAAGGGATATCTTCCTCTCACTTTGAATACCCCACAGCATCCAGGTTAGGATATTCTAACCACTTGGACTGCATTTAACATAATTTCTGTAATTAACAGTACAGTGAAAATTGTTATCCCATGGTCCTACTCCACACTGCTGTATTCTTCACACCACAGGCACAGTTTATCTATGATCAAAGAAGTTCTGAGATACTTATTTTTATTAAATGTTTTGTATAGTCTGCAGTTCAATTTTTATTCCATGGGCACAAAAAGCCTATACAAAAGGTTCAGAGGTCTCAAACTTTACTTACATTTTTCTTCATTCAAGTGCATGTCCATGAGCTCTGTAAAAATCAGCACTGTGACTTGTTTCCACTGTAACCTATTTCTCTGGACGCATGTATTGTTCCAAAAACAGGAGTCACCTAGTGTAGCTCCAAGTGGGTATCTTCCCTGCATATAAATAGTCGTTCTTCATCAGGAAGAAGAAGAAAGGGGGGCCTGGTCACATTAATCATATATATATATATATGACTTTCTTACAAGCAGGCACTGTAATCCTGTTTGCCAAACAGGGGAAGATTAGTCTTTCATATTGTATTTCAGGAGACACGAGCACCATCAAAGAAGGCACAGCCTCTCATATGTGTATACTAGGCTAATGATGACTAGGGCCTTTATAAGCCTAGCCATGCAACACAAATGTGTCCCACAAGTTATATGTTTTACACCTTTATACGTATAAGGGTGACTGTTGGTTATGACATGATTTACTGACTGCCTCTGTCTGTCAGAGACTTGGGTGCCAGACCACGGGCGAACTTTCGATTTCCCAACCAATGGTCCAAGTTACACTTAAATAAGATTAGGGAAGGACTTTGTTTCACTTTGATGGGGAGCCTGTTACAGAGAAAGGAAATTCTCTGAGATGCACATATGTCTCTTCAACATGTCCTATTTATGTTGCAAGCAAAATTTAGGTCTTTAGATCTAGTAGTTCTGATGATGTTTGTTTTGAGGATGTGCTAAAGGTTCATCAAAGTTGGGTCCAGGGATGCCTTTTATGCCAGGTATAGATCACATCTCAGTAGTTTATAGGAGACCGAGTATAGAGACAGGGCTTTGAGGCAATCTGCATAGGACACTGTGTTTATACCCTGTATTCTTTTTGTAAGGAACCTTTGCAGATGTTCCAGTTGTTGCATGTGTCTGGTCAGGAACATACTGAAGGCGGCATTAGACTCAATGATGGGTCTGATGAGAGCTGGGTATAGTTGTACAATGACTTCCTTGGACCTAGATGCGATGCACTTACTTATAAGTTGAGCAACATAGAAGGGTTTTCTTACTACCTTGGATACATACTGGTCGAAGGCCAAGTTACTGTCTACATATGTTCCCAGGTTGCTGACAAATGAGTCAACTCTTAGAGGAGTTTTTATTGATGACGTAGTTTCCTGGGGTGGCCACCTTCCCAAAAGGTACTATAATGCATTTCTTTACTCTGAAATTTAAGCCAACATTGGCACCAGTCATTTGTCTGGGTTAAACCCTCTTGTAAGATGTTGGTGGCTTGGGGGGATACTATGACCACTCTTAGTTTGCGATCATCTGCAAACTTGGTCAAGTCAGAGGCTTTTGACATTGGTTATCTACTTCTCAGAAGTCAAGGCTAAACAGGAGCAGGCCCAGCACACAGCCTTGAGAGAATCCAATGGTGAGTGGGATCTTTGAGGAGGTAGTCTCACCAATTTAGGCCCAGCACAGACCCTTAAGGGAATCCACTGGTGACTGGCATCTTTGAGGAGGTGGTCTCACCAATTCTATCTTTCTGGGTCATATTTGTGAGCCAGCTGGCTAACCAGTGTACTATATAGGAGTTTATGCCTAATTCTGTAAGTTTGTTAATGATACTAGAGTAGGGTATAGTATCAAATACCTTAGCCAGCTCAAGGTAGGCAGCATGCACTGTTTTACCCTCATCCATTGCCTTAGTGACCTTCTCAAAGAAGTCCACCAGGTTCAGTAGGCATGACCTTCCTTTGACAAAGCCAAACTGGTATGGATCCAGTATCTGAAGGTCTCCTCTGTCTTTGTTGAATATTTCCATGATAATTTTTCCATGGCTTTGCATACAAGACTTGTCAGACTAATGAGTCTTTAGTTTCCAGGACCTGTTGATGGTCCACCCTTATGAAGAGGGATGACTGTTGCAGCTCTCCATTCTTGTGGTGTGAAGCCTCTTTTAAGACTATACTTAAATAGAAATTCCAGTGGCTCTGACAGGTCATGCTTTAGACTATTCAGGAGGCATCCTGGGATATTATCAGGGTCAACCAAGGCTGTGTTTTTGGCCTTAGCAAAAACAGCCAGGACATAATGTGCATTTACAGCTAGAGGGGTCATGTTTGAAGGTATTTTTCGGGAGATGGCTAGGAGTGAGTTGGGTGCTAAATTTGGAAATGAATTTGTCAGCCGTCATATTCACTACATCGCCAGGCTCAGTGAACGTGGCACCATTAATCTCTAGTTCAGCACACTGCTGTGTGCTGCCTTTGAGGTTTCTGACATAACTAAAGAAGGCCTTATGGTTGTCTTTTGCCTATAAGGCTATCTTGATGCAAAATTGGATTTATTGGACTTAGTCACCTAAGCTGCTTGTTTATTTTGATGAGAGAGTTTTTATCTTTATAGGAGTTACACGCCCTGATCTTAGCCATCATTTTTTCCTTTTGTTGTATACCTGTTTAATCTGGGATGCCAGCAGGGTGGTTTATTTTTGGAGTTAGTTTTGGGTTTACTTCTGGTATGTACAGCAGCCTCTATGAAGCCATTGATATGGTTGTACAGAGTTTCTGTGAACAATTATGCACAGGCTGCTGTGTTTTCTGGATTTGGATAGGCACTGAATTTTGACAAACTATTGTTTAATAAAAGATAATTTGCCTTGAAATAGTTCCTAACTGTTACTGGGTTTACTGGGTTACTGAGTTCATTTTGATTTCGTAGGAGACAGCTTTATGGTCAGACCTTACCAGGGAGGATGTGACATGGGGGAGGGGGGGTGCAGCATTCTTCCATATTTGTAGTATGAGGTCCAGTATGTTAGAACCTCCAGTCTGCGCACACATTAACTGGTTAACAGTGTTTGTATTTATGAAGTCCAGGAATATTGGTGTCTGCAGATTTAGGGCTGTGTAGGATTAATAACCTACATAAAAGATAATTAAAGTTCCCCATAAGTAAGGTGTTAGACTGGATGGTGAGTGTCTCCAATAGGTTTAAGTATGCTCTATGAGTTTCATATGATATTCAGGGTGACATATAGCTTTCTAAGATATGGTACAGGATTTATCTATGGTGACCTGCAAGAAAAGAAACAGCAACGCATCATCCTGTTTAACCACAATAGAGGTATGCTTGTTATTGATGTATATCAAGATGCATCCACCTTTAGTCCCTGTCTGTGCAACTACTGGTCTAAAAGTGTAGTAGGTACTGAAACCTTGCACTGCTGGGGTACTCTCTGCAGCTTTAAACCATACCTCGCTAACTGCAAAGATGTTAATATTCTCTAGGGTTAGGAAGGCTTGGAAGGATTTTAACTTTTTGTTTAGGCTCCTGGTATTCAGCAGTAACACCTTGAGGTTTAGATGAGTTGATTTTGCTATATCAGTAGGATTGTCAGTTTGGCATTGCCTAAAAAAAGCTCTATGGGAAAGGATAAAGGTTTAGTATTCAAAAGCCAATAGGGGAGAGGTGCAGAACATCCCCGGAAAGCAACATGGTTTGTTAATCATGTCTTCCCATGCTGACAGATATTGAATCCCCTTAGAATGGCACCAGCATCTCAGCCAATTGTTAAATCAATCATCTTATGTTTGTATTGTGGCATCATTCTTGGAGAGGGTAATATGCTGCTCAACGCTATGCTCATACCAGCCTGAGACATATACTCAGAGACATCTATAATGTCTCTCCTCATACAGCCTAGGGAGGTATGTCTCAGGTCATTTATAACTGCATGGACTATTATGGAACCATACTGGTACCTGTGGTGCAGTGACTTGAGCATGTATGTAATTTGGCAGATCCTAGCTCAAGAAAGGCAACTAACCATTAACTTCTCTTTGTTCAGCCTGGTTAGAGTAGGCTTGCTTGCCCTATGGGCTTTGTATTTGGAGATCCACTGATAGAGACTGTATGTATGTCAGATGTTGCTTTTGTTGAGTGCTTTTTGCTTGCTGAGGATAGCTTTAATGGGCATTCTAGGAGGATTTTTTTGTTTAGAAAGATTGCATTTAAGTGCCTCAGCATATGCTGATCTATGTGTGTGTTGTATGCTATGTGTGATGAGTGTTGTGTGCATGGTCTAGATAACCTGATGGGTGCTTTTATGCAAGAGTTTAGCCTTTAGTGATACAGTGTATGTATACCTCTCGCATACAGTATCCATTACTTTAAAGATTAAGTGGTTGTCAGTAAACATGAAACAACTGGTACATTGTCTCAAAATACCCATATCCTCCAGGTTTGCTGCAGAGAAATTAGGAAATTGCATATCCATGTTGTTAGGTCCCTTGATTGGTGAGCTACAAGGGTACGGCATACAGGAGTTAACAGAAGGCTATTAAGGGTGCTTTTTTTTGGGGGGGGGTGGAGGCAGACTAGGATACAAAATACACAATTTAACAGTATTGCCACTCATTGTGCAACTAGCAGCTCTAAGCTTGTCAGTGTGCAAGGTACTTGCTCTATATTTACTGTTTTGCAGGGCACCTCTTTATGGGCAGTTCTAAAGGGAAAATGTGCTTCTAAATGTTTTTGTTTGTACAGGACACTGGCATAGACACCAGCTATACGCAAATGTGCCGAATTTATACAAGCATTGGAAATACAGAAAATAGACTACTGAGCCCTCTGGCCAATAAAATGATTACACTTAGAGCTCTTCTGTTTGCTTCTCAACTCAGACAGACCAGACAAATACTTACTGCCACTAGATGAATAATCCCAGTCCTTCTAATGTAAAAGCACAGTAAAATAGTGTCCAAGTGAAATGCTACCACAACAAATGTAAACTTAAAGGAAAACTCCGGGCTAGAACTAAAAAAAAAATGTTTTTTTTTCGGTCTATCTTTGTTTCCAGACCTACTTTAACACCTAAAATTGACTCTAAGTGATTTATTTGTAATTTTAGCCTGTTTACCACAACATGGCTACTGATGGGGCTTGCTATATCAACGTGATCTACTTCTCCTTCAAACCTTTCTCTTTCCCATAAAGCATTTCAAGTCTCCTTTCTGTGACTCATGCCAGACATAAGGAAGTAAAGTACAGTTTTGTACCTACCATAAATGTAGATGTTCGAGTGTTCACCCTGCTGCAGTCATCACACTTGGGTTATCCCACCGTCAGGCGGTCACGCAATCAGCTTGAATTCCAAAGTCTTGGTCCAGTGTCGGTTGTTGTCGATTCTTCCCTGACGTCAGTGCGCCAGGGGTATCTAAGAGGCAACCGACGCCATTTTCTTCAGTTTTTCTTGCCCCAGATGTCAGGTGCCCCCAACAGGTAGGCAAAATATATATATATATATATATATATATATATATATATATATATATATATATATATATATATAGCTAGATAAAAAATAAAACAATACCATTAGGCACAAGCAAATACACCACAGACGTTGTATAGGATAGAGTGGTATAGATAAGTTCAGCTAGTACAGAGGGGATGGAGGGAGGGTAACCTGGACTGCAGCAGGGTGAACACTCGAACATCTACATTTATGGTAGGTACAAAACTGTACTATGTTCATCGTGTTACCCTGCTGCAGTCATCACACTTGGGTTGAATCCCAAAGCTAAGGATGGGAGGTGGAGTTAAACAGGGTTAGAAGAAGCTAGTAGGCCCTGCAAAACTGCAGTGGCAAAATCATCTCTAGTCTTAGAATATAGAGGTAAGTGATAGTGTTTGGTAAAGGTGTGTACTGAACTCCAAGTTGCAGCTTCCAGAATATCCTTGGTTGGCACTCCCCTGAGAAAGGCTGCTGATGTCGCTGTAGCCCTGGTGGAGTGGGACCTAATGTTAGCAGGTACCAGTTTCCCATGATGCGTGTAGCAGAAACGTATGCAATGCCCTATCCATTTAGAAAGGGTCTGTTTTCAGATAGCTTTTCCTTGTGATCCTGTAGCATAGGCTACAAAGAGCTGGTCAGTTTTTCTGAAAGCCTTAGTTTTATCCAAGTAGTAACGTAATTGCCTGTGAATGTCCAAAGAGTGCAGGAGTCTTTCTCCTTTGTTCTGGGGATTTGGGAAAAAGGTGGGCAAATGAATGGTTTGGTTAAGGGCCACACTGGATACCACCTTTGGCATAAAGGAAGGGTTAGTTCGTAGAGAGACTCTGTCTTGATGAAAAATGAGGAAAGGCTCCACTGCCATTAGTGCCTGTAGCTCTGAGACTCTTCTAGCTGAGGTTATTGCTAGTAGCAGGCTAGTTTTCCATGTAAGAAATTTTAAATCAGCTGAAAAAGATGGTTCAAAGGGCGGCAGTGTAAGCTTTTCCAGAACAAAGTTGAGATCCCAAGTAGGTGTTGGTGCTCTCCTTGGTGGTCTTATGTTCTTAGCCCCTCTGAGGTACTGTCTTAGGGGTGGATGTGAGAATAAAGGAGGATCCGTGTTGTAATGAGCTGAAATTGCTGAGGCATGGATCTTAATAGATGAAAAGGAAAGTCCTTTGTGCAACATCTCAGTTAAATATTGTAGAATCTGAGGAATGTTTGAATCCAGTGGATTTTGGGCTTTAGCCTGGTTCCAGGCACAAAATCTTTTCCATTTGTCTGAATAGGTTTTCCTGGTGCTGGGCCTCCTGGCCTTCAGAATGACATCCATAACAGCTTTGGATAGAGGTGTTGGCTGGTTGTTTAGGTAATTTGCCTTGCAGCCAGGTTTAAAGTCTTGAGCTGGCTGTGTAGAATCTGATTGTCTCGTTGGGTGAGCAGGTGAGGAATCTGTGGTAAAATCCATGGTGGGCCGTGGGCCATGTTCCTTAGAATTGGACAACAATGCTGGTGTGGCCAGTCTGGTGCAATGAGCATCATTTGAGGCCTCTCTAATCTGACTTTCAGCAGTACCTTTGCTAGAAGAGGCAGTGGAGGAAAGGCATACACTGTTAATATTTTTCAACTGAATGAGAGGGCGTCCACTCTCCAAGCTTGTGGATGGAATGTCCTTGTGCAAAATTTTTGAGGTTGGTAGCTTTGGGGCCTTGCAAACAGATCTATGTCTGGGCGTCCCCATATCTGAGCTATCATTGCAAATACTTGTGGATCTAGTCTCCACTCGTGTGGATCCATGATGTTTCTGCTTAGGTCGTCTGACAATGTGTTTTTCTTTCCTGGCAGGAATTGTGCTTGTAATTGAACCTGGTAAGACAGTGGGGTGTTCCACAAGGTCATTGCTTGCCTGCATAGAGGGTAGGAATGTGTGCCCCCTTGCTTCTTTATGCACCACATTACTGTGGTATTGTCCGTCTTTATTATTAGTTGCCCTGGGTGTAAGAGGTCCTTGAAAGCTGTTAGGGCATTCTGTACTGCTAGCATTTCTTTTTGATTAATATGCAGATGCCTCTGATCTGTAGTCCATTTGCCCTGAATGCACTGTCTTGCCATGTGGGCTCCCCAGGTATAGTCCGATGCATCTGTTGTCATAGTTTGCCTGGCTGTGGGTAAGGTGAAAGGCTGACCCTTGTTGAGGTGACATGCCTGTGCCCACCATAGAAACTCCTGTTGAAGGCAGGAAATGAGTGGTATCATTGTTTCCAAGCTGTGGCTGTGCTGAGTCCATACGCTTTTCAGGTACCACTGTAATTTCCTCATATGCAGTTTTGCAAATGGTATTAGTAGTATGCAAGATGCCATGAATCCCAAGGCCTGCAGAATTTTTCTTGCAGGGAGTTGTGTCTTTGTTGCCATTATTTTGAAATATTGAGTCAGCTGTTGTTGCTCGTCTGGCGTCAGATAAGCCATCTGGGCCATTGTATTCAAGCTGGCACTCAGGAATATTATGTTTTGTGAGGGCACTAGTTTTGATTTATTTTCGTTTACTGTGTACCCTAGGCAACTTAGAAGGTGTTTGACAAATGCCAGATGCTTTAAAAGAATGTCCTTGCTTTCTGCTTGAATAAGGCAGTCGTCCAGGTATGGGTATATTTGAATTCCTCTATGTCTGCAGTATGCAATTACTGGTGCCAGGCATTTTGTGAAGACACTGGGCGCAGTAGATAAGCCAAAGGGAAGTTCAGAGAATTGGTAATGCGTTGAACCTGCAATGAAGCGGAGGTATCTTCTGCAATTTTGTCTGATAGGGACATGCAGGTATGCCTCCTTGAGGTCCAACGTTACTAGCCAAGCATTCTTGCCCAGCATGGGAAGAAGCTGCTGTAGTGTTAGCATGTTGAATTTTGGTACTTGCAGATAGGTGTTCAGAATTGAAAGATCCAGAATGGGTCTCCATGCTTTGTCCTTTCTTGGGACTAGAAAGAGTCTTGAGTAAAATCCTTGTCCTTGCTCCTGTGTAGGTACCTGTTGAATGGCTCTCATGTCCATGAGAGCTGTAATTTGTTTTTGTGCCTCTGCCCATTGATTTGGTGGCAGGTTTGGCATTCCTTTTATCCTTGGTAAGGTATGAAAGTGGAATCTGTATCCTTGAGTGACAATGTTTAGGACCCATTTGTCTTTTGTGATGATGTGCCAGTTGTCTGCAAAAAATGCTACTTTTCCTCCCAAGGGAGTTGCCATGAGAGATTTGCTTGGTAAGTTGAGGATTGAGTCATTGTGTTGGTCTTCTGCTAGCTTGGGGCCTGTCTTCTCCTCCTTTCTGGGTAGCAGTACCCCATTGACGAGGTTTGTAAGGGCCTTGTGACTGACCTCTGCCCCTTGGGCGTCTGTATTTGCCCCTCTGTGATCTGTCAGAAGCTGGAAAGGACCAGTTTTTTGTTGGCCAATTTCTGCTGAAACGAGGGGCTTGTACCTGCAAAAAATCCTTGACCGTCTGCATAGACTTTGCCTTATCCTCCATTTTCTTTAAAACCTCTTCTGCTTTGACACCAAACAATACATCCTGCTGTAAAGGTGCATCCAATAATTTTGCTTTAACATAATCAGGAAGGGTTTGTTATTTTAACCAAGCATGTCTACGTATGACAGAGCCAGTAACAGCTGCTCTACAGGAAGCTTCCAATGAATCAAATCCGCATTGTAAAGAATGTTTGTCCACCTGTTCAGCTGCATGCAACAGATCCTGCATTTCCTTGAAGTCAGACTGTTCAGTATGTGTGCTCATTTTTTGTTTTAATTGAGACATTAGGAATTGCTGATATTTCAGCATGTGAAACTGACAATTTAATGCTCTCATAGCCAGAGTTGCTGAGTTGTATATTTTCTTTCCCCATCTATCTAGGGCTCTGGAATCCCTTTCAGGGGGCACAGGATTTTTAGCCATAGAAGCTTTAGCTCCCTTAGGACCCTGGGAAATTGTTTCTGGGTCAGCCACAGGGCTTTTATAAAGGAATTTATGTGAGTCAGGTACTCTGTAGTATCTGTCTGGTTTGGCTGGAGCAGGAGGTAGAGAGTCTGGATTTAGACTAGACTCCAAGTAAACATCATCCACAATATCTAAAACTGGAGGGATAGAAAGAGGTCTGTGCTGGGGTAGTGAAAGGAACTCTCAGAGCCTTTTCTTAGAATCAGAGTAGTCCTGGCCTTCCCAGTGGAAATGTTCCCTCATGGTATGCAAAGTTTCCCCAAAGGAGTAGTCTTCAGGGGGAGATGCTGAGGGAATACAGTCTTCAGCATCAGAGTCTTCATAAGGCGGAAAAGTGTAATCCTGTTCCTCAGAAGTATCTGAGGAGATTGAAACCTGGTCAGTGGAAGCATAATCCTCCTCTTGTCTTGGTCTTTTATCAGGAGGGGGATGGGAAACCCTGATTAGGGTAATCAAATCTTCAGCCATCTTAAGCATCTGTTTCTTAGGTATGGGGCCTTGAACTGTAGACTGATGTACAGTCTTCTTTGGTTTTAAGCTTAGAATAAGGTTTAATGGTGAGTGTAGTCGGGTCTGAAGACACCTTCTGCTACCGAAGGTGTTTCCACTGCACCGGGGTCTACTTCTGCTCTGGTGTTGGCAGGGCCTAATGAAGATGGCTGCGTCGGCCTAGTAGACTCCGCTTGAGAATCCACAGCTGTCTGGGGTTCCAGTTCTGCGGTCGTCAGGGGCTGAGTAGGCGCCTCACTGAAAACCGGAGAACCGGCGACAGGCCCAGCAGAGGCCTCGGAGTCTGGCTTGTTCCTAGGCTGCCTGTCCTTATCCTTGTGTTTTTTATGCATGCCGGTCGTCGGCTGCTCAGACGGCATGATATAATTAAATTTCCTACCAAAGTAATGTTGTGCGAAGTCAAAACGGTGTTTGATAGTTCGTTTATTAAACCTAGCACAAAACCGACAACCTGTGACGTCGTGGTCTGGGCCTAGGCAAGGAATACAATAGGAATGGAAGTCCTAATGAGGTATTTGCTTCCCACAAGAAATGCAATTGTTAACTTTTTCTGACATCGGACTGAGGCAAGAAAAGGTTCCCCAACGGGGTACTTAGCTTTATTGAAGACTTCGGATTGAAATTCGAATCGAAAATCTCAGGTGTCGGCCAACCGGCACTTGCGAACTGCTTCTGCTTCGGGCACCGCGCGGCAAGAAAGACTGAAGAAAATGGCATCGGATGCCTCTTATATACCCCTGGTGCATTGACGTCAGGGAAGAAGCGACAGCAACCGACGCTGGACCAAGACTTTGGAATTCAGGCCGACTGCGGGACCGCCTGACGGCAGGATAACCCAAGTGTGATGTCTGCAGCAGGGTAACACAATGAACATCTGTGAATTCCCATGCCATTGACATATAATGGGAAATCTGTGACTCACTGTCAGTTTGTATTCCTTCTGTGTTAGGCCTGCTTCTTTTCTGTTGCTAAACACCCTCATTTATGTTTAGATCAGAGCTTGCTTTACAGTATAATTTGAAGTTATCTAGCAGCAGACAGAGTTGTAGCTAAATTGGATGCCTTTGTTCTAAGTGTTCTTTTGCAGTCCTGCATGAATTAACAGTCCCCTCCTCCCACACTACTGCAGAGGTGTGAAAACTGTCACTGCAACTGACAGCTCAGAATAGAAAGGGAGTGCCATTTCAAATGTCTTCTCCTCTGCCTGCAGAATCATTTGTTAGGCAACAGCAAAAAGATTTATGTAAACAATTTCAAATTAAATTTTGTAAAACAGTTGAGGATAACTTTTGATTATTTCATTGTGTACACTTTTTTTTCCTCCTTATTTCTACAAGACATTATTATGTTAACTTATGTTTGTTTTACAATCTCTTTGAGGAACATTAGCCTAGTGTTTTTGTATTTTACATGACATTTTCATCATCTTCACACATTTTGAAGGACTGTAAAACAGTAGATAGCAAACCTGTGTCTATGATGCTGGCACAGTAAAATTATGTACTGAAAACTGACGGTTTTCTATACTCCATGCAGTGAAATGTTTTTGTTATTTTTAATGTTTAATTATTTTGTGCATGTATGTATCACTTGCATAATGCATATAACTGAGGCATTTGGGAGCTTAATATGATCTTCTCTAATTCAGCTGAAACTATTTAGCAATCCTTTAGTCTTTTATTCATATTAGTAAATTTACTTTGAGGCACTCCCTGCCTTTCTTTGTGCATATTTCAAATCTTATTGCTCCACTGGTCATATATCAAGCTGTTAATTGGCAGTAGACCAGGGTTGCCAGATTTCCAGCAACCCAGGTAGGGACAAAAAGAAAAAAAGAAGGTCTCTCACGACCAAAAAGGTCTTCAGCACCAACTGAAGACCAAAAAAAAAAAAAAAAAATGATGATCTCATTGCTTGATGTGCACCCTTTACAATGGACATTGCTAATATAAGGCAGTTTTCCTTTTGGTAAGCAAGAACAATAAGTAAAACAGATATACAATAATACAGATAAACAATATACCAGTGAAGAATATCTGAAGATATCAAAATGTCAAGTGTCTTATGCACACTTATCAAGGACTTGATAACAAATACATTGATAATCGTTTACTTTCACGTTTGATGGCAGGACAAGCCATTGCATAATTATGAAATCTCTAATAAATTAACTGCCTGAATGGGAGTCCTACAGTTTGTCACCTGATAGTTAGTCAATGCTCAGAATGTCAAATCTAAAAGGTTGCTGACATCCTGTCATAGCGGCAAGATTCAAAGAAGAGTGAGAAAGTGAATGTAGCATTTGCTTCACTTTCTTTTTATCCAAGGTTGTGCAGTCTCAGAGTGTAGGGGGCAGGGGCTAGCTCCCCGAAAAAATGTTAATTGTGATTTGTAGCTTTGGGAACGTTGCTATTTTTACTAGTAACTTCCCAAAATTTTAGATATTTTGGATTTGAATAATCACATGTTGATTAAATATCAAGTGATTATTCATAGTGGACCTATGAATAACCTTAAAAGTTAGTAGAATGTGAAGTTTTGGTAACATGAAATATTTTCTTGGTTTCTTTTTTAAACAAACAAAACAAATACTTAGTAGAACAAAGTCATCTACACTGTTCTACTAAAAAAAAAAAAAAAGGTCTTCAGCGCCAACTGAAGACCTTTAATGCGGAACTATGTTCCGCATTAAAGAACTGAGCTCACTCTGCCTGCAATGAGATGTGATGCCTTTACAATACAATGTCTAAAAACGACAGAAAAGTTAACTGTACTTTCTCTAAGTGCATGAATGTGTTTGTGCTTATGTTTTATATAAATACCCAGTCATTAGGAGGAAAAGCAGACACTGCATAAGTGCACGAAGCAACATTACGCATAAAAAGTGTGCGATTCTGACTCTTAAGAAATATAACAACTATATAAGTACAGGGAACTATTAAAAACAACAACATAAGTACAGGGAACTAAAACCCTTGACTGTAAGCCAAATCCCACTTCTATACAGTGCCCACATGGTCAGAAGCAGGTGTGCGCCCCAGAATTCACCAAGAGTTCAGATGGAATCCAAGGCTGAAAGCGTTAATCGCCGGGAAAAACCAAGCTGCTGGTGTTCCCTGAACCCAGCAGCTTAACTAGAACTTGGCAGTTCATGAAGTGTAACTGAATGAAGTCGATCCGCAAGCATGTCCCGGCAGCAAACTTGCTTTTATTCTGTGCCTGGCAACAAGTGGGCCGCTTCTGCCGCATTCCTTCCTCTAGGGAGAGGTGCCTGATAGGGATGTGGTGGTGGGGGGGGCTGCAATAAACACTGAGCTTCTCGTGTTTAATGCATTACAGTTCCGCATTAAACACGAGAAGCTCCGTGTTTAGCGCTTTTTGATTGGCCCGTATGGGCCAATCAAAATCGCTGGACCAAGAAGCGTGTTTAGCAATTTTGATTGGCCCGTATGCCAGGTATGGGTCAATCAAAAAAAAACAAACAAAGTGGAGGCTGGCCGGGATTTAGACCGGCAGGGCGGGACTCGGGATCAGGCTACTGATCTCGGGACAGTCCCGCCCAAATAGGGACGTCTGGCAACCCTGCAGTAGACACTACTCAGCCAAACACAGTTATTCATATTTTTCACATTACTAATTTGACTTAGGTCTTTTTAAAACAACAAAAGAGACGTGCAGTTCGCAGAAAACACCACGTAAGAGAGTTTACACCCTTCACTCAAATAAGGATTGCAGCATCCAATTTGCAGTTGTACTAACTAAACTTGTCAAGTCAGGCAGTAAGCACACCGGAGTAATACTACTGTCAGTGTCATGAGTACATAATGACAATTTTGACTCCATAATTTTCCTGTCTATGTTATTACAAGTCTCTGTACCAGGCAGTGCTGTGTGCCCTTTTGGCAATATTGCATATCTTACTCCAAGTTCTCCTAAATATTGCCACCTGAGATCCAAAAGCACATGTCATAGTGCTCTCCCCTTTGTGTAAATGTGTGTAGGCCCTACAAATTACTTAAGGATACCTAAAATACATAAAATACATGTATCACATCACACAAACCCCTTTGCCATCAAATTGGTGACTGCTGCATAATGTTACACTGTCTCACACTGTGCATCAGACATTAGTACATGCTCACACAAGTTACAGTGTGTCAAGGGTACCAGCCATCATCATCTGCACAGGTGACAGGGGGCACACTGTACAAAGGCTGCTGCATAATGTTACACTGTCTCACACTGTGCATCAGACATTAGTACATGTTCACACAAGTTGCAGTGTGTCAAGGTTACCAGCTATCATCATCTGCACAGGTGACAGGGAGCACACTGTACAAAGCCTTGGACTATAAATGCTGTTAGGAGGGCATAACTGCAACACAGGATTTTGAACATTGTGATTCCTGTGCCATGTCACCACCCACTTGCTACTCAAGCTCATGTCCAACGATGAATGCCTTCTCAGTGACTGTGCAAGAGTGTCTATGGAAACTGGTTCCTGCTAGTTACATAAGCTCAATGTATTTTTGGTTTACAGTACATACTTCATACATACAACGGCTTTGCTTAGTATGATTTTTGCCTTTATCCCTGTGCATGGCCTAATCAAATTCAGTGCCCTGCTGCTATCGCTGTGCATGGCCTAATCAAATTCAGTGCCCTGCTGCAACTAACAGACTATCTGTAATACCAAGGTCTCACAAATAAAAATGATGCAATTACATATATGAAATAGTCCTGAACACACAAAACCATGCTCGACCAGCAATATACTTATCCTATGGGTGTGCCTCCATTCAGTGTGCCAAAATAAGGATACAAGCTAAATGCCAAAAAGTGCATAGTCATCCCCTTTGGAAAAAAACAATGTACCCACAAACTACCACATAGGTGGTAGCCCCCTAAATACAGAAAATGTAATAAGGGATCTGGGGATCCAAGTAGATAGTAACCTCTCCTTTGTGGATAGAAAATCTTTCTATGTGGCCCACCTAATCACAAAAGGGTTTGCATCCAGACTGAAAGAGGTCTTTGGGCCCCTCTATGCATCAGTCATCAGACCCATCATAGAGTACAATGCCCCATTTGGTATGTACCTTACAAGACACCTGCAACAACTGGAAAGACCACAGAAGTACCTCACCAAGAGGATCACTGGCCTCAAGCAGATGTCCTTTGCAGCTCAGCTGAAGAAACTCCAGCTGTACTCATTTGCATACTGCCTTATCAGAGCTGATCTCTGCCTGACATACAAGGCCATGTCCAAACCAGAATTGATAGACATGCTCCACCTAAAGAAAACCATATCCCCTCGAGCCACATGCTCCAGGTATCTAAACCTCACCACAACAATAAATAGGACGTGCTGGAGGGATAGATTCCTGTCCCAGAGACTTCCCATGCTCTGGAACAAGATTCCAATCTACATTAGGCAGAGCTCCTCGCTAACCCTCTTCAAGAGAAAGCTTGACAGAGTGGATGGGAAACAGAAAGTTTACCCCAGGCATCACTTCAATGGCTCTGCTGGACAGAGGCACAGGGAACAAATCTAAGGGGGTGGCAAAAGCCAACACATTCCGGCTAGGCTTATAAATGCCTTCGGGCAGATAGCCTAGTACCTACCTATGAACATATGAACCTATTAAAAATAAACGTTAATAAGCAAGAGGCTTCCTCTAGGTACATATGAAAAGAATAGAAGGTAGAGTGTGAAACTGATAAGTTAACCTGTAAGTGCCAAAAGGAGACCAAGGAAGAAATTAAATTCTAAATGACAAGTTCACATCTGTGTTCATTATAGAATCATACAGCCTAGTCCAAATCCAGGAAGATGATAACAGGATCAGGATGGTCAGATGAAAAATGCAGTAACAGGAGATGGGAAGGGAACTAGAATTTGAAGGAGGATAACATAAAGGGACTAGAGGGAATTTTCAGCACAGATCCTAAAACTGACTTCGAAGTTTTTGAATTAACGTCTGAAAGAACTATATAACAGTAATTTTCAGGAATTTGTCAATATATGGGATAGGATGCAAGTAATTGCAGTGCTTATGTACAAAGCTGCCACAATGGGCAACCTAGAACATAACAGACCATTGTGTTTAACTTCAGTGGTCAACAAAGCCATGGCAACATACTTATTCTTAAACATACATTACTTCTGGTGAAGAATGGACAATTTCTGAGTTCCATTATGAGGTTCACAGTGGCAGACTGTCAAGCTAAGAATTCCTAGCTCGATGACAGAGTCAGTAAGAAATAAGATGGAAGACACCATTTATGCCAAAAGACATAATTATCTCACCAAATTAGAGATAAATATATATGCAATATTAAAATAGAATAAATCAAACCAACACATATTACAAGAGCTAAAAACAAATTCATTCTGTGAGTAAGCTTCTGAACTGATTCATGTTCCTTAGATTTTGACTCTGGTGTTTAGTTCTATGGCTATTACAGATTGAGTAACAAAGCATCCTGTCAGTGTACAGCTACCTAAGATGTAGTAACTCTAATCATCTTATTATAGCCAACTTATGTCCGAGTGATGCCTCCAGGTGCATCTGCAGTTAACTACTTATGCCGCTAGGCTTTAGACTAAATGCAGTTGGAATTTCCTTAAATAATGATGTGCATGATAAAAGGTAAATGCCAGTAACAGCTAAAACAATTTCAGAGGTGTTGAGATCTGTGGTTCCATTGTCGGTGTTGCTGTGTCTCAAGAGGGATTCTGAAAAAATCAGGATGCATCATAAGGAACCTGCATACTTTGTCATGACTGGCAACATGTGGACAAATGCCAGTTCTGAAATTGATGTTCACCCGGGTGAAATCAAACATGTGGTAGTCACAGGTATGTGCAGTTGTACAGACCTTGATGTACCACTCGCCCGGCCGAACAATAGGGCCACGATCGGCTGTATGCACACTGCCAAAATGTGTCACATCGCAAACCTACTCAAGTGTCTCACCAGCAGGCAGTGTTATGAGGTGAATGATGAAATGATCCCAGAAACTACAAGCCTATGAGACTGAGTAGTCTAATATGCAAAGCAATTGACTGAATTCACTGGGAAATGTTCTGTTCAAAGACACTGGACACAAATTGAATTTTCCTTAGTTAAGAGAAGGCTATGTCTACTTAACTTGTTGTACTTTTTTCTGAAATGCACTTAGGCAAAGCATGCGGGGGAAACGGTGCACACAGTAACACCAACCTGGACCTGGCTAAGACATTTGATACAATATCCCACTCAGGTAAAGCTGACAAAATCAATGACTTGGCCATAAACTGCTACATATCTCACTTGAATGCAAGCTTTCTTACAGACAGGACTCAGGAAATCATGACTGTTGATACCATGTCCACTAAATGACCATTCACAAGCTAGGTACCTCAGGGCTCCATGTTGAGATCACTCCTATTTGTCATATACTTCTGAGACGTAAAGTCCAAGTAAGCTTGCAGATGACTGGATAACTGGGACATAGAACAGATTCTCCCAAGACACAAACATCTTACAAGCGGGTTTACCAAAACTAACTCGTTCCAAAGCCAAATACTATAACTCACTGGCAAGAAGTGCAATATAGTGCTTTTTGGCTAAACTGCTACCCAGGCTAAGTACTCCTTGACTAAGAAATCCCTAACAGATGACACAGTATCCAAGGATCTGGGAACATACATAGATAATAACATGGCCTTTGATCAACCTGTGTTCACAACAGTAGGACAATCATCCTATGTCGCCCAACCTAGAAGCTAGGGCATGGCATCCATGTCAAATGAAGTCATAGTCGCACCATTTTTTGACCTTATTAGACCGATCTTTGAGTATAATGCCCCCTTTCACATGTATCTGATCAGACTTGTGCAACAGTTGAAATGCCCCCAAAGGGTGACATGAATGAGACATGTGGGTGAGATAGATGTGTCTCACAGTATCTCCATGCTCTGTAACAGGATGCCCTCGATGCAAAGCAGAGTCTCTCCAACCTAACACTACTCTAAATATTCAGCTGTGGTACCACCTTTATCTTTTATCCAACCAGTGGATACTTTGTTATAAGAAAAGAGCAGTCCGGGTCTAAACTGTCTGCAAACACAAACAGCTAAAGTTAACTTTGAGTATGTGTCTACCGGTATGAGCAAATATTCATTATCCTCTGGAGAGCATTCTGCTTTGGCTTGATAGCAGCCCCCACCCTGCACGCACGCACACACACACACACACACACACACACACACACACACACACACACACACACACACACACACACACTACCAAAACTCCATCATTCCCCCACTCAACCACTACCACTGTACTACTACTCACACCACCACTCCTGCCTCACCCTCACTCAGCTCCCCTCCCACCAATTCAAGAACCATCTCTATGCACCCCACACATATTCTATCAACTAAATTACTCAAACAAAAAGCATCCCTACAGCTCAACATAGTAACCCTCCCACACCATACCTATTACCCACAAAGCACATATCATAAAATTTCCCTAGTAAACAAACACATTCAAAAACTGAGAAAACTAAACCTCATGCATATCAAAACTAGCCCTAAGTGTAGACATCCACCTCAACACTGGCCCCTCCACCTCCAACAACACTGCTCATAATCAGACTAGAAACCACAATTTCTCCCAAGTCACAGCCAATAGAAAGCCAAGTGACTTCCTTCTACTAAGCGTAAATATTAGAAGTATATCCAACAAGGTCCATGAACTCCATGCCATCATATACTTGTACTCTCCAGATATAGTCATCCTGACAGAAACCTGGCTAAAACCTCACATTAACAGTGAGCAAATCCTCCCTACCGGTTAAGGCATACTGACAGCAGACCGGCAAAACAAGAAAGGAGGCACTGTAGCTATAATATTTAAACAGCATCTAAACATCCAGATCTTAAATTCATCAGCTCCAGAAATAGGCAATGAATAAATAATATATACCATCTCAAAATAAACAAAAACAAAACCATCAACATAATTGGATGCTACTTCCCACCTGGCCAAAACATCACTCCACTAGAAAAACTCCTCAGCTGGCCTACCCACCATCTCCCACAAGAAACTATAATATTAGGTGATTTCAATATCGACTAGCAATCCTGTTCTGGCAACCAGCCAACCCATCACTTCAAACTTCATGGCTTCACCCAACTAGTCCAGTCACCACCCAGGATAAATAAAAACTCCAACAAGCACACTAACCTGGACTGGGTACTAGTCAGTAAGAGCCCCCAGTCATGTATAACAGGCAGCTTATCAGATAGCCTCAGTGATCACTCCACAACATTCCTACTCAAAAAATACCTATACCAATCGAAACCTGTCATCTACCATAATTTACATCAAAAAATAAACTTTAACCCACTCACATTCTTCTCATCCCTCAAAACATGTAACTGGCATCCTCTGAAGTACCTCAGTCTTGATGATGCAGTGGAAATTTTTAATACTACCTTCCTGAGGCTCCGTAATTACCACGCCCACATAATACTTATAGGTAAGATTATGCCATCCATGTTCAAGGAAGTTATAGTTCCACTCTTTTCGGCCTTTATCATGGCCATCATGGAGTACAATGCCCCCTGTGGCATGTATCTGAGCAGACACTTGCAACCATTGGAATACACACAAACATTTCTCACCAGGAGAGTTCAGAGCAGGAATACTCTGTCCTACACTGATCGCCTAAAGGCTCTGTCACTGTATTCAGTCTCCTGCAGACTGCTGATAGGGGATCTTTGCCGGACTTACAGGGCTTCATCAGACTCATCCCTGATGGATCTGTTGAAAATGGGCAAAACAGACAGCACCAAAACACTAGATCCAGGAATCAGAACTTCACTTGTGACATAAGCAGGACAAGCTGGAAAGACACATATATGTGTCCCAAGGGATCCTCATGCTACAGAATAGGCTTCTCATCCATGTAAAACTGACCCTTTCCAAATGAAATCCTGACAATTGGATGGGAAATCATAAATTTACCCCCCATTCTCACCCGCATGTCCCTTATGGACAGAGACTGTCAATAAGAAAAGTATTATCCTAGCACCCACCCCACAAATCCTTAGTTAACTCCCTAACATGCCCCCCCCCCCCCAGTATGGATGTCCATGACACTTGGGACCCAAATGGTTATGGGTGAGCAGCTAGGCTTGTAAGGGCCCTAGTGGTCATTAACCTAGTAACAATCTATGAACCTGAGTTACTTGATAGATAGTAAATTGACTCACAATTACAACCCAGAAATTTCAGGTGAGTGGCTATATCTCCGGTTCTGACACCAGTGGAGTACCACAGAGCACTCCCCCTGTCTAGTTATTAGTGCTACAGACAGCAACCCACTAACACTAGTATCAGAACTTGAGGTACCTTTTCTTACCAACAGTGCAGACTACAGGAGCAACATATGTTAAAATAGCAAAGACAGTCAGCATAGAGGGATAGACTAAGGCAGCCTGTACTGTGTGCAGACCTCCTCAATCTGGATGTTGAAAAATCTCTTAAATGTGGAGCCCCATCAGTTTTGGATTTGTCAAAAGAAAGCCCTTTAATGTTTCCTCAACAAAAAAAAATCTCTGGTTTCAGTACCCCCAGATATCCTGATAGAGTAAAAAATATGTCCCTCTACAAAGCATCCTACAAATCCCTGACAGGGTCATGTCCACTACAGTTCTCATGCTATGAATGACCTAGCACTCTAAGAACACCTTCATCACAATGCAACTAGTTGTGAACCTGCACTATCACATCAACGATTCCAGATGGCCTTACCCAGTGCATTCCACATTTGTAAAATAGAATAACTTTACATATCAAGCAAAAAGTATTTACCTTGCAACCTTTAAAACCAATGTAGATAATTATAAGAATTCAGGACAAAATTTCAATCCTTGTACCTCTTTACTCTCCCTTCTTCACTTACTTCCTTACTTCCATCAAATTCTGTTCCACGACTTTCTCTCTAAATATACCATAACCCTGTTTTTCCCTTACTTCAAACTGCAATTCCTGTTTGTAATAGACTAACTTACCTATAATTTCTCTACAAACTGTCTAAAATGTCTCTAAATATTAAATGACTGTCATATAACCTGTATTTATTCTTAACCAATGTTTTTATTTTATCACTAATTCTATAACTATGTCAAGAATTTAAATGGCAATGCTCAGATCTGCTCTGAGCTACAACAGAATGGCATTAAATATACTGATCTCAAGGATATAACCAATATCCTGGCAGATCAATTCAGTGCAAAATTCACCTCCCTCTCACCCCCTAAAGGGCCTATCTCAATAGCAAAAGATTGCCAAATTCTGATAATAACTGCCACACAGGTAATAAATGCACTCTCCAAAGCTAAGAATACAGCATCCATGGGACCAGACGACATCCCAGGCTGTGTACTACATGAACTACAAAATGAATTGGCACCTCACCTAAGTGTCATGTTTAATCATAGTCTCACCTCAGGCTTCGTGCCCACTGAGTGGCACACAGGTACAGTTATCCCACTCTGCAATGGGGTATCCACATTGGATCCTGGGAACTACCGCCCCATAAGTCTGACGAGCCTGATCTGCAAGCCCATGGAACGTATTATAATGGAACATATAAACAAAACATTGGCACCTTCAAACACTGGACCCCACGCAGTTTGGGGTCGTGAAGGGCTGATCTTGTCTCCTGAACCTGATTGACTTCTTTGAATCAGTCTCCAGAGCAGTGGACAAGGGTACGGTGGGCCACACAGCCTATCTGGACCTCGCCAAGGCCTTCGACAATATCCCCCACTCTGGAATCATAGATAAACTTACAAAGCTGGGCATTAATCCCTACGTCACTCGATGGGTTGCCAACTGGCTTACTGACAGAACTCATACTGTAAAAGTAGCTGACTCCAAATCCAACTCCAGACAAGTGGAGTACCTCAGGGTTCAGTCCTGGGACCGCTCTTGTTTGGCATCTACTTCTCTGAAGTACAGGCCAACCGAAAGTGTGATATTAATCCCTACGTCACTCGATGGGTTGTCAACTGGCTTACTGACAGAACTCATACTGTAAAAGTAGCTGACTCCAAATCCAACTCCAGACAAGTGGAGTACCTCAGGGTTCAGTCCTGGGACTGCTCTTGTTTGGCATCTACTTCTCTGAAGTACAGGCCAACCGAAAGTGTGATAAGAGACTTAGGGACACAGATGGACAGTGGTCTCACCTTCGATAACCACATCGCCATAATGGTCAGGAAATCCTTCTACGTGGCACACCTCATCACTAAGGGCTTTTCATCCAGAAAAAAGGAGGTCATTGTCCCACTGTACTCATCCCTCATTAGACCCATTATAGAATACAATGCCCCGTTTAGTATGTACCTCTCAAGACATCTGCAACAACTGGAAAGGCCGCAGAAATACCTCACTAAAAGAATCACAGGCCTAAAGCAGATGCCCTATGTTAACTATCTAAAAAAACTCCATCTATACTCTGTTGCATATCGTCCACTCAAAGGCAATCTCTGCTTAACATACAAGGCCATGTCAAACCCAGAGCTGTTGGATATGCTACACTTAAAGAAATCCCAATCCCTCAGAGACAGCTCCAGGGATCTGAACCCTGTCATCACAATGAACAAAACATGCTGGAGGGATAGGCTCCTGACCCAGAGACTCCCCATACTCTGAAATAGACTGCCCATACATGTCAAACAGAGCGCCTCTTTGGCCCTTTTCAAAAGGAACCTTGATGAGTGGATGGAGATAGGAAATTCACCCCAGGGATCATGTCAGTCACCCTTCTAGACAGGGGTCTGGGGAAGTAAATACTGTGGGAAGAAATAGCCAGGGAATTGTTATGGCTAGGCTTGTATAGGCCCTAGGGCCAATAGCCTAGTACCAACCTATGAACCCGTGAAGGGGAAAATCGAATGCCATCGTGGAAATATTGAATAGAGAAAATTATAAAGCAATTAAGACAAGAACTGTCACTGTTAGAAGACTATAGAAGAGGGAATAAATCAACAAAAATGCTAAGAAAGATAGATGCGATCAAAGCAATGCGCAATATTAGAACAGACCAGGATCTATCGTGTACTATCGCAAATAAACTAAAAATTTCAGCACAGGTGGAAAAACTTAGAAGACACAAAGATAAATATAAAGGAAAAGTGCAAAATAGGCAATTTGATGGCCCAAAAAGGTTTTATAGAGAACTGGGCTAAAAAAACTTCAGCTGTACTCAGTCGCATACCGGCTACTCAGAAGTGATCTCTGCATGACATACAAGGCTATGTCAAACCCCGAAATGATGGACATGCTCCACCTAAGGAAAACCCAATATACCCGAGCTACGCGATCTAGGGCCCTAAATCTGACCTCAACAATAAACAGGACTTGTTGGAGGGACAGATTCATGTCCCAGAGACTCCCCTTGCTCTGGAATAGGGTCTCCATATATGTGAGGCAGAGCTCCTCATTAGCGCTCTTCAAGAAGAATCTTGATGAGTGTATGGGGAACAGGAAATTCACCCCGGGAATCACTTCTGTGGCCCTGCTCGACAGAGACGCAGGTAACTAAACCACGTGGGAGACGAAAGGCGAAACATTTTGGCTAGGCTTAATTATGCCCTAGGGCCAACAGCCTAGTACCTACCTATGAACCTATAAGGCAAAAGGAATTGAAATCCGCCAAAAAAAGAAGAAATAGATACATTTTGGAGAAGTATCTATAAAGATCCTGCAGAACATAACAAAGATGCTAAATGAATAGAAGTTCAGCATTAGTTATTTCCTGCTGTACTTTTACAATATTCACAGATATATGGATTTAATTTTAAACTTTTATTAAAAATTTTACAGCAAAAACACTGACAGCCATTTAAAGAACAAAACACTCTCACATTGAAAACGGAGAGAATGAGAAATAGTAAACTTCTCTCCCTTTGAAACTCACATTTAGTGAAAATGCATCCAACAGAACATTAAACTACAAGACACATGCAGGGATTCCCAGTCAAATAGCATATGATGATGCTGTAATGCAAATCTTGACGATGAGATGGGAACTCCTAAAGCTAACCCCTTTATGACTGTTTTTCCCTCTTGGAGGTAGAAGGCACCCTATGAGGGTGGGTGTAAACAGCTTTGTATACAATCTGAGTATGCAACGGCTAGTAATTTTCTTTTATTTATTATTTATTTACCAGGAAAGTCGGACTTGGGATGAGCCAACTTTCAGCAGAGGCACAGGGAGAAATGCTCCAGATGCAGGTCTTTGTAATGTGTGAGGAAACTGGAGCATCCAGAGGAAACCCACACGAATGCAGGGAGGACATGCAGACTCCACTCAGAAGGAACCCCAGCCAAGAATTGAACTGGAGAACCTCTTGTTGTGAGGTGACAACACAAACCACTGCTCTGTTTTATCATCATCATAGGGTATGGGTAGCCAGCCTATGGCCTATAACTATGCATTGCCCTTAGCAAATGATCTCCATTCTGAATCAGTAGACTCTAGTTACATGTTACTATGAGTTAGAAGTGGAATCCTTTGACTATGAGACTGCTGTGAATTGTATGGCTGTGGATATTCAGAGGCAGTTCTCTTTGCAAGTATTTTTTTAATTATGATAGGAAGCCAAACGAAACTATGGACAGTGGTAACAACAGATGCTGATCACAGCAGAACATACATTATTTTAAAATGTTACCACAATCAGCATAGGGGTTTGTATATACCTCTCAACTTGTATGCTCAAGAATTATGGATTTTTCCAAAAATAATGGAGGAAGATATCTGGGGCAATATTAAATACTACTCTAATTCACTTAAAACGTTTAACAGAACAACATGTTTTGCATCAGTGTGCATTTCCAAAAAAAAGTATAAAACTCTAATGTCTACAAGTATTGACTTATCTGTAATCCACAGTGATTTACCAGGAAATAAGGGGTAGGGCAGGAAAATATGAGCCAGAGTCCAAAACATCATGCAGAATCCAGGGCAACTGAGAGGTATGGTTCCCTACATGCTTCTCTTCTTCTTTGCTAAAGAATTCTGGACATAGCCAAAAATAACAGGGACAAAAATCTGGTATATTTTTTTAATATTACTCTAATTCAATTAAAAAGATAACAGAACAACAAGCTTTGCAGCAACGTTTATTTTCTGAGCAATAAGAAATATGAAACGCTAATGCGTAGCATTATTGCCATGCTTGTAATTCTCACTGATTTACCCTAAAACCTGGTACAGGGAAAAATGTGAAGTAAAACTCACAAGAGAATCTGCAAAACCAGCTACAGGTGAGCGATACAGTTTCCTGTATACCTCTGAATTTCTTTGCTCAAGATTTCTTGAAATAGCAAAAAATAATGGGGAAGGGGCAAAATCAGGGATTTTTGTTAAATATTACTCTGTCACTTAAAAATAATTACAGTTAATGGAATAACAGATTTTGCATAATCGTACAGTTTCTGAAGAATAAGAGGTAGAAAACTAATGTCCTGTGCTACTGACTTTTCTGAATTCCTCAGGGATTAAGGGACAGGACAAAATATGAGAACAAATCTGGGATGTCAGTAACATTTGAGAAAAATACTTCTACATAACTACTGAGTTATGTACAAATGCATGCACAAAGGTCTCCACCCGCAGAGACAAACAGATGCACACATTTGTATGCAGTCATACACACACTCAAGCACTTGCATGCATGTACTGCTATGCACTCACATGCACACATGTATGTGAATTATGTTAAAAATGCTGGCAAAACGCATACCTCTTGTTAGAAAAATATGTATTAATGTGTGTATGCTTAATGCCAATTAATAAGCAAGTATTTTAATACACTTTTCATTCTATTTTTCATGCACTGTGTTTTATACAAATTGAGTTTCATATGAGACAGAAAAAGATGCTTTTTGAAAACTGCAGTATGCTTTCTGAAACTTGCAAGTTGCCCTCTGACCTAGTAACTGCTAGCACAGCAATATTCATGTTTATGCCTTGTGGAAATGTACTTGAGAAGCAGGTGTTTATCTGCTAGGTTAGAAGTGAATGAATGAACAATGCCTTATGTTATAAATGTAATGATTTTAGACAAACAGTTCTGTCCAGAGGATGGGAACCTCTGCAGCTGTAGTAATTTAGAGATAAAGTAGACAAAGAATTATTAAAGAAATGAACTGCTAGCATTGTGCTTGATTTAGCCATAGTATCTTGAATGTAACATAATATGTATCTAACTGAGAGTAACCAAGGCCATGTTGTTTTCCTCAGGAAGTTTCACATAAAAATTGATAAATCAGCAGAAATTCATGGGAAAGATGGTCAGAAGATGATGATGAAAAAGGTGGTAATCTGTTACGTCAGCATGGTAGGACATGATCAGTTTAAGAGTGTATAAAAATGAAAGTATTTCCTGTTTCTGGTTACACAAACTCTGTATTAGCAAGTTTTTGTCTCCTTGCTGCAAGATTAACGTGCCTTAACCTGAACCTACCGTGTTTTGATAATTTTTAAAGTATATTTTTCCTTTGACAGATTGGTCCTTCGGACCGGAAAGTACCTCTCACTCTAGGCCTAGGTCAGAATTGGGCCCAGTGGCATGCATCCGTACGGAGAAGAGGCCAAATCGGCTCTTCTGTTTTGAAAGACCTCCGACTGAATTGTCGTTCGAAAGAGGCCAGCCACTGTTTCTGATCTGGGATTGGAGGACGAGTCAACGATCCGGTGGATCAACTCACGGAGGGTCAGGTAAGGAGGAATTACCTTATTTCTGTTTTAAGATCAGGGACTAAGTACAGAACTGTTTTTTGTCAGGTAGATTTGCATGTGCAGATCAGGGACAGAAAAAGGGGTTACTGTTTTTGTCATAGATCAGGGAAACAGAATAGGTAGGCAGTTATTCTAGATAAACTGTGAAAAGGTATAGATTTGTGGTACCACGTGATAGAAAGGGTTACGTAACAATTTACAGCTTAAGCTAAGACAGCAATGGGAAATCAGTGCACAAAAAGTTCCCGAGACCCGCCCCTAACTGAAGACGCGAAGTATTTGCAATTACAACGTGCCGATAATATTAAGTACTACACCAAATGGGTTGATAAGTATAAATTCGAGGGTAATTTAGATAAACTTGCACTTATGAAACTTGTCAAACAGTTAAAAATAGACGTGAAAGGTCAACTAAAAAAGCAAAGACAATTAGGAGTCCCTCAGGTGCATAGGTGGCTTGAGGAAGCAAATCGCAGGGAGCAGAGAATTAAAAATTCAAAGAAGACGTTCTTAGACAAAGAAGACAATAACTTGGTAATAGCAACAGCCCCTCCTTCGCCCCCTCCGCTTCCGTTACCAGAATATGAAGCGCCTTAAAAAACTCCAGCTATACTCTGTTGCATATCGTCTACTCAGAGGCGATCTCTGCTTAACATACAAGGCCATGTCAAACCCAGAGCTGTTGGACATGCTACACTTAAAGAAATCCCAATCCCTCAGAGCTACACGCTCCAGGATCTAAACCTTGTCATCACAATAAACAAAACATGCTGGAGGAATAGGTTCCTGACCCAGAGACTCCCCAGACTCTGGAATAGATTGCCCATACATGTCAAGCAGAGTGCTTCTTTGGACCTCTTCAAGAGGAATCTTGACGATTGGATGGGAGAAAGGAAATTCACCCCAGGGATCACGTCAGTCACCCTGCTAGACAGGGGTCCAGGAAAGTAAATAATGTGGGAAGAAATAGCCAGGGAATTGTTATGGCTAGGCTTGTATAGGCCCTAGGGCTGATAGCCTAGTACCAACCTATGAACCTATGAGTGGACGACCTGATCCACCTCCGCTATATCCAGCTGTCCCTGCAAAAGCACAACCGTTTGTCAGGGATCCTATCGAGACCAGGTCTCAAACACGCGACTTGAGAAGGGAGATTGAATTAAATGAATTAAATAGAGAATCACAGGCTATGAGTGAAGAAGAGATATGTCCGCTCATAGAAGTACCGAATCCTCAGGCAGGACAGGCAGGACAGGATCCGACTCTTTTAGTTTATAGACCGTGGACGATATCCGGAAAGCCACGGAGGGAATTCCCCAACCAAAAGTGAATTTTAGAAAATTTTTAGAAGACCTACAGGTTATGAGATTAAGTTACCATTTAAATGGAGAGGAAGTAGAAAAAGTAGTTAGACAAATTGTGGGTCCAGATTGGCACATGATCAGTGGTGACTGGAATCCTCGTGACGCACAACTTAGACCACTCCCACATACTAATGCAGAACTGGATGGCAGAGTAAAAGGTCTGACAGACCGAATCTCTGAAAAGTGGAAGCCTAGGGCTGATTGGACTTGCATAAATCAATGCATTCAACAGGAAGGTGAAACAGTTGATAGATATTATGTTAGACTGTTAGAATGTTTTAATAATCATTGCAGAATGCAGATAACAGAAAACCAGACACAAGATTCCTCATATGAACAACAGTTAAAAAATGCATTCTTGAAGGGTAGTATAACTCCCATTAGCAGCTTTATTACAAAGCATATGGTAGATCATCGAATGAGTAGACTACAGCCATTACTTGATTATGCTAGACATGCAGAAAGACATTTTAATAGTAAAAAGAAAAAGAAAACTCAAGTATTTTCGGCAGAAGATGGGTCAGAAGTATTTGTAGTACAAACTGGCAAAATGGGTAAGAAAAATACCCAGGGAAATAAACAATCTGATAAACGATCAGAAGATTTCGAAGAAAGAAAGAAAAAGGGTGAATGTTTTAAGTGCGGAAAAAAAGGACATTTAGCAAGGGATTGCAGGCTAAACAAAACGGTGACTACAGAAAATAAGGAGGATGAGGAATGACTATATGATAGTCAGGAATCATTGGATGAGAATAAGCAGGGAAAGGTAAATGCAAATATGATAGCAGGAGTAGAGGATGTACATGAATTCGCAGACATAGAAGAAGATGAAATTTTAGACCTAGCTCTATTGAGCTTAGAGCTTTACTTAGCAGACACAAAACCGGAAGTGACACTTCTGGTAGAGGGGAGGGAAGTTAAATTTCTGTGCGACTCAGGGGCTTCACGGACCCTGATACACCCTTCCAAGTTACCGGAAGATTCAGAATCACCAGATTATATACTAGTGAAAGCAGCTAATGGACAGCTGTATCGGCAGCCACTCTCCCATGACATAGCAATAACAGACCCCGTTTCAGGAATGACCCAGAAAAGTAAAATTGTAGTTTCTGCAAAATGCCCAGTAAATCTTTTGGGTAGAGACTTGATGCAGATATTTGGCATAGCCGTAGTTCCAACCATGCAGGGTATGGAAGCACAGCGACAAACAGATACTTTTGTAGTGCGACCGGAGGGTGAAACATATTATTGGTACAGCCAGGACTTAGATACGACTGGTCCAGGGGCAGCAACCGAAGAACTGATGAACGTAGCCATCAGTAAGTCTCCCTCTCTCGACACTGACAAACAGCATTTGTTGCATTGTACTCTATATTACTGTAATAGACCAGGACCTGATAAAGATTATGAACATGAATTGTTTCAGAACCATGCAAACAGGCTAGTATTGTGACATTTGTACTGGGATGCAGAGGGGAACAGTGTAGCAAGCTGTTCATTGCCCCAGGAATTTTTAGCACTTTATAAATCTAATCGACTGCCACATGTTAGTTTAACGAAGAACAAAAATTTGAAATGGGCAGACTTAGGTGAAAAAGTCACAAGGTGGGAAAATCAGACAGAATTAGAGCTCTCCGAACAAGGAGTACAGAAACAGAAATTGAATTGGGTTACACAGACACACCCAGCTGTGCACTCACAGGCTAGTGAGAATAGCTGAGTATTACTCTTATTGGAAGAAGAGGAAAAAGCCTTGCGGGACATACCAGACATTCTCTGGTCAGCAGGGAAATCGGATGTAGGGCTTATACAAACAGCAGGACCAGTTACCATAACGCCAAAGTCAGCATTTAGACCCCAGAAAAGACAATATCCCTTGAGAAAGGATGCAGAGATAGGAATCAAGCCTATTATAGCAGTCTTACTTAAGGAAGGAGTCTTAATAGAATCTCCTGATTCACCATGTAATACACCTTTATTTCCTGTCAGGAAAGCAAATGGGGAATGGCGTATGGTCCAAGATTTGCAAGCTGTAAATAATGCAGTTATACCCAGGGCACCAACGGTGCCAAACCCACACACCTTACTGAATGATTTAAAGCCAGAGCAAAAGTATTTTTCAGTGGTAGACATTAGTAATGCATTTTTCTCGATACCGATACACCCTGACAGCCAATATTGGTTTCCATTTACATTTCAGGGAAAACGGTACACATATACGAGATTACCACAGGGATATTGTGAAAGTCCAACAATATTTGAACAGGAAATGGCAAGCAACCTGGCGGGATTTATCCCACCGAAAGGTAGTCAGATTTTACTTTATGTAGACGACATTCTGCTGGCAGCCCCCACCCAGCAAGAATGCAAAGAGGACACAATAGCTTTATTACAATTTTTAGCTACTCAAGGTCACAAAGTAAACAAAGACAAGCTACAGCTTTGGAGAAAACAAGTTAAGTACTTGGGATATGTAATATTCTAAGAAGGTAGAATATTAGATGAAGATAGAAAAACAGAAATTTTACAAGCACCTAGACCAACTACCAAGAAGGAAATGATGTCCTTCCTGGGAACTACTAATTTTTGTCGGAGTTGGATACCGAACTATGCTTTGGAATCTACTCCACTGGCCAATTTAATATTTAAAAAGCCGATGGCAGCACAGGATTTATTACAATGGACACCTGAAGCAGAAACAGCTTTCTGTAAGCTGAAGCAACTGATAGCATCATCCTTAGTTCTAGGATTACCAAACTATCACAAACAGTTTATTCAAACCGTAGACTGTAAGCAAGGTTATATGACATCAGTATTGACACAGTAACATGGGGACAAACAACGCCCCATAGCTTACTATTCATCACAGTTAGACCCAGTGGCACGATCCCTGCCCCACTGTGTACAAGCAGTAGTTGCAGCTGCAATGGCAGTGCAGGCTTCGGCCTCAGTAGTGCTATTCCACCCTCTCACATTGAGAGTGCTTAATGCAGTCACAATTATGTTACTGCAAGAAAAAGTAGCATATCTTTCTCCAGCAAAGCATCTTTCCTGTATGACCATACTGTTGAGTCAACCTCTTATGACAATTGAACGATGCACAACTTTGAATCCGTCAACTTTGCTTCCAACCCCTGCAGATGACAAACCACACTGCTGCCTGCAGGAGATTGAGCAAAAGACATTACCTAGACAAGACCTTAGGGATGTTCCCTTGGATGATGCCGAGGTGACATACTATGTGGACAGCTCGTGCAGGAGGGCTCCTACAGGACAGAACCTAGTGGGGTATGCAGTCGTTTCTGATACTGAAACTTTAGAAGCAAAATCTTTACCACACAACTTATCTGCACAAGCAGCAGAATTGATTGCCTTGACAAGGGCATGTACCTTAGCAAAAGGTAAGAATGTGAACATTTATACTGACAGTCAGTATGCTTTTTCTACTGTACATGTTTTTGCGCAGCAGTGGAAAAATAGAGGAATGATAACATCCACTGGTAAACCGATTAATCATGCGCAATTCATTTTAGACTTATTAGATTCAATTCAGTTACCAAAAAAAGTAGCTATTTGCAAATGCGTAGCTCATACGAAACAACAGGACAGGATTTCAAAAGGTAATGCACGGGCTGATATAGCTGCGAAGCAGGCAGCTTCAGCCACAGTAACTTTTCATTTGAGTGAGGAATTACAACCCTCTGAGATTTTAGATTTAGAAATGTTAAAAACAATGCAGACACTTACTACAAATTTTGAAAAACAGAAGTGGATAAAACGAGGAGCAATCCTCGAATAGGGACTGTACATCTCCAAGGAGAAGAAACTGATTTTGCCATCTAATTTGTTTAGATATGCAGGTATGTTGAGCCATGGGAAGAGCCATGTCTCAACAGGGGGGATGGTACAGTTAGTGAATCGAGTATTTACAACCTATGGATTTACCAATTATACAAAAAATTTTTGTGCAGCATGCCATGTTTGTACCAAGCATCATGCACAAGGGGCGTTGAAGCCTAAGCAAGGGAATTTTCCTACACCACCGTATACGTTCCATACTATTTGTATGGATTTCATAGAATTGAATAAATGTGAAAATAAGAAGTATTGCCTTGTTATTATAGACATGTTTTCCAAATGGGTAGAAGCATTTCCAGCTAAAAATCCAGATGCAGCTACTGTTGCAAAGGTCCTTGTTAAAGAGATTATACCCAGATTTGGTATACCGGAAAAGATTTATAGTGATAACGGGACACATTTTGTGAACCAAACGATTCAGCAACTTAGTCGCTATTTTGGGATATTGTTAAAGAACCACTGCGCTTATCACCCCCAATCTGCAGGGCTAGTAGAGAGGCATAATGGGGTGCTGAAGAATAAACTTAGGAAGTTGATAGCAGAGACACAGAAAAACTGGGTGCACTGTTTGCCTTTAGCACTGTTGAGTATGAGAACTGTTCCAAATGCGAAGGGATTAACTCCTTTTGAAACTTTGTTTAGGAGGGCATATTATACACCTCAGTGGAAACCTCTCATGTCTACAGAGCAGGAGGCTGACAGTTCACTTGCAGGGTATATGAGGCGATTTTTAAATAACAAACTTTTGCAGTTAAATTCTGCTTCAGATAAAGAGCAACTGAAATCGGAAGCACCAGTAGCCCCAGGCACCTGGGTCTGGATGAAAATTGTGAAGCGAAAGAATTGGAGTTCTCCGAAGTGGGAAGGTCCATACCAGGTACTACTATCGACACCCACTGCAGTCAAGATCGCAGAGCGAGCTTCCTGGATTCATTTGACGCACTGTAAACTGGTTAAAAACTTTGAACTGGACAAAAACTTTGTTACTGTTGCACAACAAGAACAAAATGGACAGGTACAGAGTGAGTAGAGACATTGAGCAACCTCAGAAAACTTGTATGACTGTTTTTATTGCAATATTGATCACACTGTTCTTTTTGTTGTGGCCACTCCTTTTTCCTACCACAAAGGTTGAACTGATTAGACGTAATGAACCAAACATAGACTGGCATCCGAACTTTAACACTTATCAGGCAATTACATGTGTGTACGCTGAGACTTTTAATGTTTCGAACTGCTGGGTCTGTACGGCCATACCAACAGCATACGGGGGTTTATTAATGACTGCTATCCCCCTAGGGGTCAATGAGACCTGGGAAAATCTGTTTTTTGACACAGTTGTTATTAAAGCACATGATAAGGTAGCACTGTATTTGCCTGTGACACAAAAATGAATTGTATGTTTCTATAAAAATGATTTGGGATGGAGTAAGTGCAATGTTACAGTACAATATAAATGTTATAGAAAACCAAATGATTTGAGTGGATCTTGTAGTACAGATTATGACTAATTTTTGAAATCTATGCATAAGACTCTTGACCAGGTACAACGCAATCCTGTACTTTTTAAACAGTTATCTGTAATAGACAAGAAAATGTTTCATGCAGGGCAGTCATTTCGTAACAAAGTAATAACTAAGGTAGGGGACTGTTATTTTGTGTGTGGTAAAAAAAGCATACAAATGGTTACCTGAGAATTGGTCTGGCAGTTGTTTTTTGGGGTACCTGGTTCCGGCCATCTGACACACTGCAGTTTTACCTCAAGGGAGTATTCGAAATACTCGAGACGTAACCAAAAAGACTGTTAAGAAACCCGAGAATCCAGTGGGACGAATTGAAGCGGGCTGGAAAGACCATTGTGATGTAGGAGCCAAGCTTGCACACATGGACTTGAGTGATGCTGTTATATCCTGGGCAGGTGTATCACCTATGTATGGTGGAGTTAAATCAATATGGGAGCTGCGAAAACTGTCCAAACTTCTCGAAGTAATGAGTAACGCGACTTTTTCAGCTCTTGAACTGATAACTGATGAACTGAATGCCATGAGAACTGTAGTGCTCCAAAACCGAATGGCTCTTGACTTCACCCTAGCGGTGAGAGGCGGAACTTGCGCTTTATTCAAAGAAGAGTGCTGTGCGTTTATTCCTGACCATCAGCATGAGATTAACGATCATCTCGAGGTGATTCAGCAAGTGTCGGCCATGACCAAGCCAGGCCCAAACCCTCTGACAGACTTTTTCCATAATGCCTTTGGGGGGTTGGGCTCCATTTTTATGAACATATTGATTGCTATTGGGGTAGGATTACTCCTAATAGGAGTTTGTATTTGTTGTGGAATCCCCTGCATGAAGAGATTAGTTAAAGAATTCATAGATATATCCGTATCTGAGACTATGTATCAAAGTACTGAATTTGAAGAGCTGCTAGAATGCGAAACACTTTCATAAAAGTTTAAACTGAATGACTTTCTTAACTGCAAATCCTGAATGGAAGAGGTTAGGAAAAGAAGCAAGCTGTTTATTCTTTTTTGAAAATAGAATAAAAAAGTATTAACAGGAGGGAAATGTTAGAAAAATATGTATTAATGGGTGTATGCTTAATGCCAATTAATAAGCAAGTATTTTATAACGCTTTTCATTCTATTTTTCATGCACTGTGTTTTATACAAATTGAGTTTCATATGAGACTGAAAAAGATGCTTTTTGAAAACTGCAGTATGCTTTCTGAAACTTGCAAGTTGCCCTCTGACCTAGTAACTGCTAGCACAGCAATATTCATGTTTATGCCTTGTGGAAATTTACTTGAGAAGCAGGTGTTTATCTGCTAGGTCAGAAGTGAATGAATGAACAATGCCTTATGTTATAAATGTAATGATTTTAGACAAACAGCTCTGTCCAGAGGATGGGGACTTCTGCAGCTGTAGTAATTTAGAGATAAAGTAGACAAAGGATTATTAGAGAAATGAACTGCTAGCATTGTGCTTGATTTAGCCGTAGTATCTTGAATGTAACATAATATGTATCTAACTGAGAGTAACCAAGGCCATGTTGTTTTCCTCAGGAAGTTTCACATAAAAATTGATAAATCAGCAGAAATTCATGGGAAAGATGGTCAGCAGATGATAATGAAAAAGGTGGTGATCTGTTACGTCAGCATGGTAGGACATGATCAGTTTTAAGAGTGTATAAAAATGAAAGTATTTCCTGTTTCTGGTTAGACAAACTCTGTATTAGCACGTTTTTGTCTCCTTGCTGCAAGATTAAAGTGCCTTAACCTGAACTTACCGTGTTTTGATCATTTTTAAAGTATATTTTTCCTTTGACACCTCTCAACTTCTTAGAGCAGGAAATCTGGACAAAGCCATAAATAATGGTGGGACAAAGGCCCAGAAATAGGGATGTTTTTTTTTTTTTTTAATTATTGCTCATACAAACTTAGAAAGTTAATAGAATAACAGGTTTTACATTAGCATAATTTTTTTGAAAGTTATGAAGCCTGAAACTCAAATGTCTGTCATTATCTGATTACTTCAACCCTCAATGATTTTACTAACAATGTAACAGAAAACCATAATTCTATTTGAAACAGTCCAAAAATATGGGACAAAAATCTGGGCGTTCTGTGAAAATCTGTACAGCTGAGAGGTATGAATAAATGTACAAAGTTGAAGCTGCCAAGCTGCACTCTGCTACAGTAAAATACATTTGATGTTGGGAAATAATTTTGGTTTGGTTTTAAATGCCAGTTAAAAATGCCAGGAACTTGGTTTGTTCAGCACAGTGTTCTTTATTTTCCTGTCATAAGAGCTGTAGTAAGCTGTATTTGCTCTGGGTGGAGTGTACTTTGTTAGCCTAATGGCGGTAATGCGATATCACAATTGCGGTACCATGTTTTTACATCTCTTTTCTTTTTTTTTCCCCCTTTACAATCATGCAATGTAGTTTTGTATGATTGTAAAGGGTAAACAATTTAGTTTTGCTTGATTGTAAAGGGGGGAAAAGAAAAGACACATGTCAAAAAACGTTACCGCAATTGCGATATCACATTACTGGCAGTAGGCTAACAAAGTACGAGCACAGTAGGGTTTTACCTGAAGAGAGATTACATTACTTTTAGGAGGAATGAAAATAAGTAAGTAACACATTAGGAATTCTTATTTATGTACAAGTCCTATGGAACATTATGACTGCAAAGCAAAAGATTAGCTCTTACAGGGACCTAAAACAAGACTGCAATCTCTGGATATGCAGTTGTAGGCGGGAATGTTTATCGCAAAAAAAACAAAACAAAAAAAAAAAAAAAAAAAAACAGGGACTCCAAAATAATAAGCCGGTCGATACACTGTCAATGATCGGCTTATTACATTTACCTTTACACCCCTCTGTTACCATCATTTAAAGAAAAGAAAAAAAAAAAAAAGGATGTTCCTCTTGCTGACACCCTAAGTAGATTGCCAGATACATTACACACAGCCCCATCTCTCATACTCACAGACACGCGAACATTCGGCTTTCACTCACTCACACACACTCACACTCACACTCACACAGTTAATTCTCTCATGCATCGCTAACTCTCTCACACACAAGCATGCACAGTTCTTTTTCAGGCACACTCATTCATCCTGAGTTCTGCATTCAGAAAAAAACACACACACCGGTTTCAAGGACACAACCCGCTTTGCATGCACACAGAAAGACATACTGCTTTCAGGCACGCATTCACTCGCGCACATACATGCACACACTCCAACAGGATAGTCGGAGACCAACAAACTGGATTACAAAAATTAAACATAGATAAAATTAAATTTGCAGCAACATGATAATGCAGAAGCAGAGAAGCGCAGAGTTGTAGGACGATCAAACTTACCGAAACAAATTTCGAATATTCTGTGTGTGTTCAATGGACTTTGCCTGCTGTGCTGTCTTGCTGGAAAAATGGCTTGATAGAATGATTCCGGATGGAAACAGTGGACGGAATAGAGTTCCACAACAAGTTTTATGTGAGTTTATAATAGCTGATAAGCTGGCCACACTTCAGAATGGTGATGTCACAGTGTGGGAGGGTCAGGATGAGAGAAGACTACTGATTTGACTGTGTCGAAGGTACGTCAGGAAGGTAGGGACCAACTCCACCTGAAAGAATGCGATAACAAAGGATGGGCTTTCCTGCTCTATGCTACGGAAAGGCAGAAATGTAGAACTGACAAACTGTTTTTGTGTTCTGGTAACTAATGGTGCCTGGGATGAGTTTACAGGGAAAGATCAAGGCTCGTGGTTGAGTTAAACTGTAGTTGAGCCCAGAGTTTTCCTTTAAGAAAGAAATTGCTTACCTTTCCTAAATAATGTCTTTGTCTAACAGCACTTCAGTCTTCCTTGTTCTTCTTTGTTTACGGACGTACTGTGCATGCATATGGGACTTGCGTTCCTAAGCTTGCACAGTGCATCAGTGCTGTGCAGAAGCAATAGAGAAAACAGAATCTCTATTGCTGTTAGTATTGCCACCTGTCCGTTTTGTTTTCCCAGACAACCTGGAAATCAAACAGATTGTCCGGTAGTTCAGAAAACACTGTGCAAACTCCAGTTTTCTGTTTCAAAAAAGAAACCGATTACTAGACTTTGTTAAATCGGCAGATTTACTATGGTTTTTAAGTGCAGTAAATCCACAGAAAAAAATGCATGATAAACAGAAAAAGAGAGTATTTCTCCCTCGTCTGACACGACGATGATGCTACGAAATGGGAGAAAAGTGGGTGTCACATGGGTGGGGTTACGGGAGGTACAAGGAGTGTGGCTTGAGTCCAGTTTTAGCCACAACTGAAGGTGGCAACCTTAATTGCTGTTTTCTTATCCTTTAAAAGTTAGGATTTTATGAGGGACAGTGGACAAATGCAATGAAAATCAGGTATGTTTCTATTTCTTTAGTTTTGCAGAACATTCCTAATTTTTATTGTATTTTCCTGTCCCCCAGCATATGCGAATAGAAAGTCTGGTTGCTCAATGGTACTGCAGTGGCTTGACTTTTTTCTACTGGTACATGCTTGACTTACAATGGGCACAGTGGTTGGGCTGTCCAGTCAGTATGCTCATTTCTCAACAGCAATTAGCAGTCATTGTATAAAATGAAAATACTCCACTAAACATTTGTTTGGAGATAGTACACTGAAATTTGTATTTGCTTGTCCTTAAATGAAACCTTACACACGGGAATAGCCTCAGGAAACTTAACTGTATAGTCCAAAAAATTATCCAAATGCTTTGAAACAAGTGCCTTGATTTTACCAGTGACCTATCATTGTCTACAGCAGTATGTTCAGCTGGCACCTCTATAATGGGCACTGGAATCAGGGGCTGTCTTAACACATTCATCACGCAGAAAAGTTATTTTCCCCTCATTACTCGTGAGCAGTAAAAGCTATCCTCTTCAAACATTAAGACTGAGATGTCAGCTTTCAACCTGCTTGGCACTGATAAAACTTCCTCAGGCTTCAGCCTCTCTTCCTCTTCAGCCACAGAGCCCCGAGTGTCACTATTTTCTCCAGATCTAGACTAAGCTGCTCATAAGTGGAACGCAGGCACAGAAGCATACTACAAAGTTACATAAAAATAACAATCTATTCTCATAAGTGGAAAGCAGGCACAGAAGCATACTACGAAGTTACATAAAAATAACGATCTATTCTCATAAGTGGAACGCAGGCACAGAAGCATACTACAAAGTTACATAAAAATAACAATCTATTCTCATAAGTGGAACGCAGGCACAGAAGCATATTACAAAGTTACATAAAAATAACAATGTAGTCACCATATCTAACAGCTGCAATCTCCAAAAAAATAAATAAAGGGCAGTCAGTGCAGCTAATAATGTAGTGCACTAACTTCACTTACCAAGTGCTATACATTTCAGATCCCTGATCTATACCTAGTAACAAAGTACTGCATTTTGTATTCCATATGACTGTAGAGTAGCCTCAAAACCATTAAAGTAATCGATATTAATAACAAACTGACACTGGATATGCACAGTAATGTGCAACTTAAAATAAAGGGGACTTAGTCCACATACTAATTATGCAGAAAGATGTGCAGATACTTAAAACAGCCCAAATTAACTGAAGTACTGTAGCGCCAAAACACAATATTAATAGCTAGCACTAACTTCTATGTACTGACAAGGTTAATAGGTTCATAGGTTAGTACTAAGCTAACTGCCCTTTTGAGCCATTTTAAGCTTAGCCAATTATCCCTTGTGAGACTCAAACCCTGCACCTTGTGTTTGTAAGGCAAACACCTTAACCATTAGGCCACCCTCCCAACCCCTTACCCTTTAGGAGTTGGATAAAATATTCTTAAAGGCAATACCACTGTTAGGGAAAGTGCATAATGTAAATAAAAAAGTTGCCCATATAAAAACCAAACCAGGGGAGATTGGCAGATCAAGGTGACCCTTCTGAACCTAGCTGTGAATAGGCACTGCTATTCCAGAGGACTTAGGAGCTAAAAGATAGGACAGGAGAAAAAGATCAAACAGCATATCTGCAGAGCAGCTTTTACCAATCAAAAAAAGTAGAAGCCAAAACTTGCCTATCCACATCCATAAAGTGCAATAAATACTGTCATTACAATTTGGAAATGGTACTAGAAGGGTAACAGGCTGAAATTAGCCTCCATAGCTATTCTGGGCATTAATTTAGGATTAGCTCATGGGACAACCATGTCTTAGTAGACCATGTATGGGTGACTGATACACAAAGCCTCAAACTAATACATTCTTCTGAAGTGATGACTACCAAGAAAGTGTTTCCTAGGACAACTACTTCAATTCTTCCCTAGAAGCTGTCTTTGAAGGAGGTAAAGTAACTCTTCAAACACAAGACAGCATTCAGTGGCAGAAGAGAATCTTTGAATAGGGGTCTAAGAAGAAAGGCACCCTTAAGAAAGGCATCACAGACCTTCAAAGAGGTCAAGAGTGAGTTTAGAAATCCTTGGTGGAAAGAGAAATGGTTGACATATAAAGTTTGATAAAAGCATAACTGAAGCCAGCATCAAAAATGTATTCATGGTAGTTCTAGGACTGCAACAGACAGCCAAAAAAAGGATCCATCCCCTTTTCCAGGGGACAAATATTTTTCACGGAATTGGGTTTTGTGGATAAAAGTAATAATTTAGACAACCCTGCCAGTTACTTGGCCATCAACAGAATTGGAGCAACCAAGCAGTTAGTTTGAGGACATGAAGGAACTGCTGAGTTAGAAGGCCTCAAAGGGCCACAACCTGAGATGCTTCACCAAAAGATGAGGCCAGTCCAAGTTAAACCAGACTAGTCATCCAAACCAGAGATATAAGAATGACCCTGGCATTTTTCAGTCCTGTTTTGTGCAGAAATCTAGGAATAAGAAAAACAAGAGAAAGGCATAAAAAATGCATGCAGGCCACACCTGGACTACAGCAGCTCTGCATCCTGAAAGGGGCTTAGGGAAGATAATAAGCCACTGCATTTGAGGTTTCCTGGGAAGGCAAGCAGATCACAGTGATTCTTTCCCTCTCAATGGAAAAGGGATCGACACCACCATTAAGCAAAACGTCTACTTTTGAGGCATCAGCAAACATTGTCAGAGTCTGTTCAGCATGGAGCTGGCTTCTTCAGGAATGCATACATCAGAAAGTGGTCAGAAGGCATGGTCCATTTCAATAATCTCATTCCCACTCATCACAGAGGACAGGAGCATGTACTCTCTTGTTTGCGGATATACCACATCACCTCCATTTTGACTCAGTGTATGCCAGTAAGCACTAGAGAAAGGGAATCAACAAATATCTACAAAGAAAAAGAACTGCCTTCATCTCCAGGACAGTGATGTACAAGCTGACCTTACTCTGTAATCAATCGCCATGGACCATTCACCCAAGATAATGCTCCCCCAACCCTAGGGCTGACGCATCTGTGGTGACAGTCATCTAGAGATTGGGGCATGAAATCTGCATAGGGAAAAATCTGATATCAAGAGCAAGTTATGTGCATCTGACATGTCTTGAAAATGCTTGTTGGCCCAATAACGGATCCAAGCACTGGCTCCACTGAATGTTTAAGGTCCACTCGAGGTCGCCTTGCAAAATTCATTGTAAAGAGAATAATAGAAATGGTGACTTTATAAGCCCAAATACTCTGAATCATGTGGCTACTAACACAGAGCTGGCATGGAAAATTTTGGAGATGCCAAGTAGGATAGGATGACTCCAATCTAAGCTAAGGGAAAACTGGCCTTGCTAATAACTGTATTCAGAGGGTGTGTGGCCTACAAACAATACTTCACCCACGGCTTTGAAGTGCATGAATCAGTATCTGCTTTTTATTAGCAAGTAAGTCACTTTCTAGGCACTTTATGTTATCATCCCTGTTTTTATAGACTGTTAACTTGCTAAGGATTGCATAGGTTCATAGGTTAGTACTAGACTAACTGCCCTTGTGGGCCATTTTAAGTCTAACCAATTTTCCCATTTGATAATCAAACCTTGCACCTTTTGTTTGTAAAGCAAACGCATTAACCATTACGCCAACCCTCAACCCCCGAAGTAAAATAAAGTTGCAATGTCAGCCTTAAATTCATCCAAGTTGCTACTGTTGCCTCTCCAAGTTCACATTTTCATATTCTCTTAAAGTCCCTTTCAGCTACCTGCACACTGGTGAGGCAGTGTTGTCTGTACTACACCTCTCTGCTTCCACTAATGTCTAACTGCACTACAGCTTTGCCTTGTGTCAGTTCCTCCATCTCCCTTATGCATCATGGGAATCCATCATGTAGTCTCATAACTTGACTGCTTTTCCTTTTATGACTTCCTTGGGTGTTTGCAGTACCCTACAGAGTGGGGCAATGACATCTGCACTTCTGGAGTTGACGCCTGACAAGGCTTCCCAGGGCTCTGCTACCTTTGCTAATGTCCTCACATAGTCCACAGTATAATTCAGCCAGGACAATGACAACACTCACATCTTTTCCTTTTATCCTTCTAACATTTAAGTTATTGCCTCATGCTGACACCAAAGTGCATATGTCTGCACCTTTCCTATAATTAACCCCAAATTCCATTTACGTTTCTATCTTGCAGTTTACATTAGAATATGACGGGGCTGGAGGTGACATCGATATGCACTCACTTCAACTGAATCCTGGTGCCAAAAAACACCAGTCAGCTTTCATTCTCAGTCAAAAAGGGACTGTCTAACATAAAAATGTTGAGAGTTACAAGTCCAAGCAGTAGGTCACATTGTATCAAAATAAATAAATAATGGCTTCTCACGTCACAGCACCTATTCAACTGTTACACTAATTCACTTCCGATTTTATTTCACTGAACAATAACTGCCACCTATTACCACCAGGGTAATCCTATGGGCTAGGCTTGTAAAGACTCCAGGGCCATTAGCCTAGTGCACACCTATGAACCTTCTGCCTCCTATCAGCTAATCAAATTCCCTATCCAGCCCATCACTTCAGGATTGTGCCAAGAGGCTGAATGTTGCACAAATTAAGTTCCTAACTGCCAGACCTGATCAACTTCTGATCCCTAGACCACCAGTGAAAAAGCTTTGCTATATTTTACTAGTCACACATATTGTGACCTATGTGCATTGGTACTGGGCTATCCTATCTGACAAAAGGGTGAACACTGAATTATAAGGGTTAAGCAAATCAATTAACCATAAGGATTAAGTGAGAAATAGGAATTCTTCCAAGAAATCAAAAGCAGCAAGGTCTGTAAACATAAAGATGTCTACCCTCCACCTCTGCAAGAGTGGCTGTTGTGTTGCCATGGAGTCAGATAAGTATACCTGTTGTGTTGCCATGGAGTCAGATAAGTATACATTCTTGTAGCTTGTACAGGATAGAGATAACATTTAATACCTTCTATTCCAAACAACAGCAACTGCAGAAATTAAAAAAAAAGTTAATTGTACTAAGGGAAACTAGGGAGTGTGAGTTGCAATTATGACCAGGAATGCCTGGTACAGCCCCCCAACCACGTGCGGACAAGTTACACTTTCACCACCTTCTGTATTATTACTTTCTGAAATTTTGGTACATCTCTCCAAGCTGGGAAAGAATCTGTCAAGTAAAGATTTTAAAACAGTACTGCAATTACAAAGAATAATAAGTGTGGTGTTCTACTCGCTGAAATTCCTACGACCGTCACACATACTCTCTGAAATTCCTACGACTGTCACACAAGGTGATAAAAGAGCTACAGTAAAAACAGGATAAAGGAAACTCAGTCACCAAAACAACTGTAATTATGCACATTCATGTTTGTTAATCAGAGCTTTAAGCAGGTTTGCAAACAAGCCACTTATCTAGTTTGCCATGTTGTCACAGTTGTCAAATAGATTGCCACTGAAATACCAGTAGTTCGGGGTCCAAAGATGAGAAGTATGTAAGGCCTTCAGAAGGGAACATCAAAGTCACCCATTGTGATAGAAATGGAAGATTAATAATCCTGCACCTGCAGCTTATAATACAAGCAGTTACCACTAAGATGGCAAGCTCATGCCTCGTGCGATACTTATTTGGTTCTTTATAAGTTAACATCTAAGCAAATACATTCACTCTTGTTTAATCTTTTTGAGGAAAATGAATTTAACTACACAGACTGATTTAACAAGAAAGCAAAAGCTACTTTAACCATGGATTTTCATTTTTCAAAAGTAAGATCTAAAATAATGTAACAATACAAGAAGGATAAGCAAAAAAACAGTCCCTATTTTTTGCATCTAAAGCCACAAAGCTTGCAATAAACCGAGCGATCACCAACCAAGAGGTTCAGACCGGTACTGGGACGCAGAATGTTTTACTGACGGCAGGCCAAACAAATAGTTATTAAGGGTAGTCAAAAACATTTCTGTAGTCCAAAGCAGACTTTTGAGACATAAAACGTTTTGGGGTCATGAGTGAAGGATTCCACGACGCACTCTGCACCTCGTGGTTGGGGATCGCTCGGGGAAGTAGCAGAGGAAACAGCAATTAGGATGAATTACAACACCAATGGATGACACAGATCACAGCAAACACGAAAATTATGAGGAGCTGCCGCTGCTGCCAGCGAGTAGATGAATTGCCGACTTGCATCTCTCCTCTCTGATAAGCACAGGCAACCACACAAACCAACGGACTCATCTGCCTTCTCACACACACACAGCATTCACTCACACACAGACACTGGCTGAATGGGTATCCCGATTACTGGATCTGCATGCTCACACGATCACACATGCAAACACAGTCTGTTCAGCATTCACGCACGAGCACACACACATTTGTATTGCTCATTCACTCTCAACTTTGCAATCAGCACTTTCATACTTAATACATTCAGGCACGCATTCACTCACACACACATGCAGGCAGAAACAACATGAGATGAGAAAAAAAAAGCACGGACACGGAGTTACTACACAAAGAACAGGAAAAAAAACAGTTCTATTTTTTACATACATTTGAGTGCATAATTCTATATGGGCAGGATGAAGAACTGAGCAAACTTACCAAAAAATAGTAGTTCTCCATCCAGGAACGTTGCTTGCAGCTGCACACAAGGAATTACTTGCTCCAGTCAAGTTTTTTTGTCTGGAAGGAAGCAGAGGTTGTAAAAGAGTTCCCCAACAAGCTGATAATGGGCTGGCCAGCATAAATGTCTACGCCACAGTGTGGGAGGATTTGCTCTAGAGGGAACTACTGATTTGACTGTGTCGAAGATACGTCATGAAGAGGGAGACAATTTGGAAATGAAAGGATGCGATACTGATGAATGGGGGATGGGCTTTCCTGCCCTACGCTACAGAAAGGTAGATATGTAGAACTAATAGGTGTGTTTGTGTATTGCCGCCGCTGTAGATGGCTGGGATGAGTTCACAGGGATAGGGCATAACTCGCGGTTGAGTTAAAATGTGTGTAAGCCCGAAGCTTTCCTTTAAGGGAAGGCAATAAGTAATTCATGATAACAGCAGTGTACTTTAAACAGCTTGTAAAAGTGCGATTATTCAATAAAAGCACTTCACTGTGTAGAAATAAGCCAAGAGCCACTCAACTATGCAGAATTTATAAAGGCATTAAAAACAATGTAAGGTGATTAATAAACCCTGCAGCTAATAAAATGACTAGATGCAGAAAGAAATCTCTAGTGTGTTTCCCCAACCTATATGGACCAGGCTGCCACTCACTGCCACTAGATGGAAAATTTTTGTCCTCTCGATGTAAAAACACAGAAAAGAGCTTAACAGATTGCAAAAATACACTACTTTATCCAACAGCTAGTTAAATAATTAATTCAAAGCAAGCCAATCAGTAGAACAGACAATGAGAGGCAAAATGCACTTTTTTTAAATAAGCACAACGAAAGGCAAATAAATAATTCAAGATATCAGCAACAGTGGAAAATCAAGGGATGGAAAGTTGGGTGGTAAAAATAACCAGCAGGGAGACACCAATAGTGCTTGTAGTTTTTGCAGGCCTTGAGTCTTACCAGAAAAAAACAAGGCCACAGATATACTCTATGTATTTAAGTAGCACTCAAGAAACAAATTAACAAAAAAAAAAAAAACGTAAAATGTGCAACCTGGGTAATTTAAGTGTCTATCTGCCACACACAATAAAAACGTCAGGCCAAGCAGATTTCTCAAAACAGAAAACAAAATGGAACAGGTAAAACAAAAAGGAGCTCTATCAGTTTATGCAACTCACAGACACAGAGAGATTATTTTCTTCACCAGCAGGGATTCACTAACAGAGCTTGTAGTTCTTGCAGGCCTGGAGTCTTATCAGTCTCATCAGAAAATACCATTTTACATAAAATACAAGCACTGATAAGGACAGGTTAAACTTGACAAAGTTCTGTACTAAAGCTTTCATAATTTGCTTCAAGGACTACAAGCCCCAGAAAGGCAAACACAGAATCTTGTATTACATGTGATACAAAGCAGGCTAATAAAGTATAATGATAGCCTCGTAAAATTAGTCATTTTCAATGATCAAACTGTAAAACACTCTACAAACCATTCTATTAGACAGACCTGATGAAGCTCAGGCAAAAGTGTTTTCTAAAATATAGTTCTAAAGTGGTAGCTCACTGTAAGTTGTTATTTTTTGTTTGTTAAAATAAAAATAAACACACCTTTTAACTGAGAATGAGGTTCCACAGGCTGCTGAACTGGTAAACTCACATGGGACTTTCAGGAATATTCCAATAATGGAGTAACCTCTAAGCTTTGGAATTGGCTTCTTGTTTTCCCATCAACTCCAGTAGACCCTACTACCATTGCCTGTAACTGCCTTTAAATAAATGGTCTGCTGAATGTAATGTATTAGAACAAGAACACTCATCCATCTAACTACTTAACTGACTAAGCTACTTGAAACTTCAGCAAGGCATCTTTATTCCTCCCACAGGGAGGGCATTAGGGAGAGAGTGACAGTCTCCTAAACCTGCTAGCTAAAACAATTTTATCTGGACTAATCCTCTGTACTTTGTTTCTTGCTAGTCCTGTCACACTGTGGGTCACAGGTGGGATAACAGACCTGACTCAAACTTTCTGGATTACCTCTGCTTTCTGCCCAAGTAAAGGAGGGCATTGAAAAGGTAATAAGTGCTCAGTACAGACTGAGGCTAAGTGGTTACAATTCCTAAAGGAAAAAAAAACAGGCTCAATACTGCATTAAAGCAGAAGCACGGAACATACAATCCAAAAGAAACACAAATCCACAGACTCTGCAAATGCTAAACAAATGTTATTTTAATAGAACAAAACTTTCGGATACAACAATCTTTTCTCAGTGTTACACAGTTAAAAAAACAAATATTTCATAAAATCGTAAATTTAAACTAATCAGATGACACAGCTATCCTATCACAGCAAAACAACAATCAATCCACAGGCATTTAAAATGATACGTAAAAATACAAGAATCTAAAAATGCAATAGTGCACAATCATTTAAAACATATGTCATTTAAGACTCAGCTGTTTAAGTACAAGTTTTAGACTTATGCTATCATATCATATCAGCTTTCAGTTTAATAATCCATTTATATTCAATTAATTCTAGCCTACTGTTCATATTACCACCTCTTAAACTATTAGATAATATCTCAACAACTCTAAACTTAAAATGTTTTAAATGATTGTGCATTATTACATTATTGTACTGTATTTTACGTATCATTTTAAATTACTATGGATTGATTATTTTGCTATGACAGGATGGTCATGTCATGTGATTAGTTTAAATTTACTATTTAATGAAATGTTTGATTTTAACCGTGTACCACTGAGGAAGGATTGTTGTATCTGAAAGCTTTGTTATATTAAAATAACATTTGTTTAGCATTTGCAGAGTATGTGGTTACAATTCCTGCCTGGTCTGAAATTCAGTTCTTTTTTATCCACCAACTGTGTGAAGTTTGCACATTCTCCCCATGTTTATGTAAGTTTTCTCAAGATACTCCCACTTCAGAAATAATTTTGGTTGACTGGCTACTCCAAATTTTCCCTATATGCTGCATTTACTCTTACTCCTGTGGCCTTGGCCAATGCTGAAAACAGCTAAAAAAGGACCAGTTAAAATAAATAAAATTAAATAATGGCTTTTCCACAGATCAACTGTTACAGTGAGTAGGCACCTGTTGTATCTGACTCTGAAGGCCTTCATTGACTAGTAACGAATAGGAAACATTTTATACAATAAAAAGTAAAATTATCAGGAATCCAAAGATAGAAAAAAAACTAAAAGTGATGTCCCAGTATGTGGCATCCAAGGAAGAATAGCTCTTGGAGCCACGGTGCACATAAGAACACCTGGTGAAGGTGTGAACTGGTGACCAAGTAGCTGTGGCACAAAAGTCCAGAATGAGAAATTTTTGAAGCAAGCAGTAGAAGTAACCATGGTCAGGGTGCAGCTGCCATTGCCATTAATTTCTTAAGTGCCAGTTCCCAATTTGATGGTAAAACACAATATAGTTTGCTATCAATTTGGCAGGATTTGCATAGTCACTGCAAGCTCACATATCCCTGGAACAAAGACAAGCAGCTGCTCAATATTTCCTAATTCATTAACTCTCTTCATGTGAAACTTGAGAAGGCAGTCCACATACTAGCTATGAAGGTATTTCTCCTCTGATTTTTACTACCTGAAAGAAAACAGGGAAAAAATGTTCTATTTAAAGGATAATGTCACCACTTTCACATGTTAGCCCTAGGGGATATGCACTCCATATGAAAGACCAAATACCCTTCCCTACTAACATTGGCCAACAGCTAAGACATTATATGTGAGCAAAGGTGATGGTCACAAGAACAGTCTCTTCTTGAAAAAACAGTTTATGAACCAACCAACCAGTCTAAACAGAGGCTAGATAACCCATCCAATCAAACAACTTAACTCTCAAGGAGAAGAGTGCTTCAAAGGTAGGCAAAGATGCAGAGCTCCTTTAGTTTTTCAAAGGTGGTCAAAGATACAGAACCCCCTTAAGATGCAGCTTAATCAGCCAGGGTTGGGTCACAGTTCTTAACTCCACAAGGTCATGATAGGCACAGATGACTGAAATGAACATAATGACCACAGAATAACTGAGACTCAAATCAATCAGCTGCCTGATACAAGTCAGGACCACTTGAAAACTAAATGATTGCGGCAGCAACGGGATACCTTCACTGCCTAATTGCAAAACATCATTAATCAGAAAAGATGCGACAAACAGAGAAGACTTTCTAGTGAATTTAATCACCTCTGAAATCCCTACTGAAGATATGGCGAGAAAAAAATTAAATTATTAGGTAAAACCAGGTCTTGATACGCAACCTGCTGTTGGCCTAAAGGACAGTAAAGTCCAGTTTTATAAGTAAACTTGCCATAACAGCGGATGTTCTAAAAGATCGCTGTTGCAATAAACTAAGCTATTTGGAAGGGTCCTACCCCTTGCCACTGTCCAGCTTTCAAAGCTATTGAGCATTTCCATGCATTCTAACTTCCAGGAGTTTCAGAGGAGCTCCATAAAAAGAAAAATCATGAATTTCTTCAGCGCTCTCCTTTGGCAAGTCCAGCAGATCTGTCGGTCAGCTAGTGGTCCTTCAAAGCAGGGGAGATAAGTTCCCTGCTGGCGAAAACCTTCCACTACAAAAAATAATTTAGCAAGGAAGCTCATTGTTGTGGGGACTGTCATTTTATTTCTAAGGGAGCTGACATTTACATGCTTTTATGAACTTTTGGAAATGTTTAACTTATGACTAGTATTTTAGTCATAACTTGAGCATTTGTGTTTTTGGGGTGGAATACTGCAGTTGTGAGGGACTGCCAGTGGTTTACTTACCTCAGAACCACTTGTTCTCTACTTTACCCTTTACCAAACTGTTCGGGCTCCAGTATCCACTATGGGTAAAAGTGGTAAATGGAGTAAGGGGAAAGCATTTTGAGCATTGGAATCTTGGCAGAAAGATTTAGAAAAGGCAGGTCCACCGCAGGCCTCCAGGATCCTTCATTCTTTGGTACCAGAAAAAACCCTTGTATAAAAAAACATTGTCCATGTTGCACTGGGGATGGGGGAGCACTGGTTCTATTACTCACTGAGCAAGCTTCTAATGCAGCATGGGAGGAAAGAAGGAGATGTGATTCACAGGGCAAATAAGAATCCATCAGAACTAGGGGTGGAATTCCCATAGCCAAGTATACCCCTTATGAATTACATTTACAACTCATTTTTCTATCACAATCTGGCACCACAAATGAAGATTAAGTCTTAGGGATATGGAGAGGTTGTCAGAGTGGGGAGGAAGGGTGACCTTAACAGGTATATAATCATGCTAACTGTGAGGAATGTCCTTGATTTTTGGAGACTCATTTTGAAGCCTCCTTGCCATTTTTTTAATCCTGTGTGTTGGGACATTGCTGCTTAAATTACTTATTGAAAAAGAAAGGTGAGGAGACAGGACATTTTTTATTTGATTTAAAGGAGGATTGAAATATTTAAGTCACTCCTTCAATCACCTTTCCCCCTTTTCATCACAGTTCTTGAATACCTCAGCTGCAGAAGGGCCAAACAGAACATCTCTATCTAAGGCAGAATTAAAAGAAGGTTTTTAGAATGAAGCCAAGAAAATCTTCTCATAATTAACCCAGAAGCAGTGGCGCTTGTGGAAGAATCAGCAGCATCATAAACACACTTTAAAACATGCTTAGTAGCATGAAAAGCAGACATTAGGGAAGTAGTCAAGGCATTTTTTCCCTCAGAAGGAAAGAAGGCTAGCAATTAACTTCTGTATGCCCTAAAAAGATAAAAACAAATGTAACAGAGCTTGATAGTTAAAATAGGCAGCTGAACAGTAAACTGTCTTCCCCAACTTGACAAAAGTTTTCCTATCCTTGTCTCAGAAAATGTGGTTACCAGCAGTAATCTGTTTAGCAACAGCAATGTTAGATTGAGATACTACTGCTGGATCCGCTTTTGCTCTGAGGTACCCTGTATAGCCTATTATCGGGTGCATGAGAAAGACTATTATACAAACTGGAAGCAATGAGAAAAACATTTTCTAAAGCAAGAAAAACAGGAGGAATTGCAGCTGAGTTACACATTTCCAACTAACAAATCACAATATATTTTCTGTGCAACAGGAATTTAATTATGCTCTCACTTGGAAAAAAAAAATCATCTTAGATAAAGTCTCAGAAAAAGATAAATATTCAAGAGGAAGAAATGAAGTCGTACTGTCTTCAGAATGAGACTGTTCAGATTGAGACAAAATTCCTGAGGTATTACCATCCATCTGCAATGCCTGCTCATTTGACTAAAAAACAAAGTCAGAAAGAGAGGAAACTCTCTCTTTTCTTTTCTTGACTGAAGAATTAGGCAAGGAAAAAGCAGTAATGAGCTCCTTAGCAATTATTTCTTATTCATGGAAATAGAAAGAATGGACAGTAATATTTTCTCACTATGCTTATCTTTCCCAGGAACTTCCTGGAAAGTGTCCAACTCAGAAGGCAAACTCATCCCAAATTTAGGAATCCTATCCCAAAATGAATGAAGAACCTTCACACTCATCTTCCCAAGAGCAAAAAGAAAAGTTCTCCCTTGCCTGCAAGGCCATCCCTACAGCCGCAGAAGACGTGACGATCTCAGGGCCATTGGTGACTGACGGCATAACATCAGGGGTATCGTGGAAAAAGATGGGCAGTCTGAGGAACGAAGAGTACCACAGCAGAGTCATCCACCAGTGGCTGATATGCAACTGGAGCCAACCTGGCACTCAGACTCCTTAACAACTTTCTTTTTCTTCTTCTTGTGGATAGGGGAAGGTAAAACATTGGACACCAGTAGCTGCTCCATAGGTTATCTAAGAAGGAACCCTCAATTGTGGACAGAGAAGCCTGGATGAGTCAGCAAAGGGTAAAGAAGAGAACAAGGGGTACCGATGTAAGTAAACCACTACCAGTCCCCACAAGCACCACATCCTGGTCCTATTCTGTCAAAAAATAGAACTTAAAAAAAAAAATTCACATAAGCATTTACAAACTTCTTTATAAAAATAATGATGGTCTAAAAAAAGACATTCAGTTTGCTAGAAAACATAACATTTTAGTCACAAAAAAAAAAGAAGTTATGTACTCACCATAATGTTCCATGTTTGTTGTCCATCTTGCCATTCAGTCTTACTGGTTGGGTTCGGAGCATTTGAGGTCACAAGATGATGAGGGTTCAAAAAGGGGCAAGGTCAGATATGTTAGAACAAAATTCAAGTCCCATGGTGAGAGTGGTTCTTTAATGGTGGTGGGGTCTTAATAAGCAGGTACCATTTAAAAAAGCTTTACATAATCTGTGTGACATCAAGTTTGAAGTTCTGTCACCTATATGAAAATTTGAGATTGCAGCTAATTGCACCTTGATAGTAGCTGCTGCTGAACCTTGTTGAAAAAGGTCTGATAGGAACTCAAGAACAGAAGAGATGGGGGCAGAAAAGTGGGTCAGTGTTTTTACTCTGTGCTCAGAGTGAGAACCTTTTCCCATTTGCTAGAGTATAGCTTCCTAGTTGTAGCCTTGTGTGAGGATACCAGGATGTGTTTAGCTACTGGGGTATTGAGAACATCCAATCATCTTTCCCTAAAAAGGGAAGGACTGACTGCAATGTCACCATTCGGAACTTGGACTGCTTTATGGATTCATTTATTTTGTTGAGATCCAATATGGGTCTACAGTCCCCTGTTCTTTTTGGCACTAAAAAGAATCTTGAGTAAGTTCCGAATCCTATTTGGTCTGCGGGGACTTCTTGGATGACTCTTTTTGTCTAGCAACTTTTGAATCTCTATAGTTGCCTGTTTCCTTAGACTGGGTGGAACATCTGGGATCCTTCGGTGTTGTGGGACAGGAAGGGAAATGGGAATGGAATAACCTCTGGATATTATACTTAGTACCCACTTGTCTTTTGTGATATCTAGCCAGGCTTCTGGGTACAAAGATAATCACCCCCAACTGCCTCCAGAGTAGGACAGATGGGCCTCCTTTCAAGAGCGCTGGAAAGGTTGGCCATGAAAGGAATCACGGTCACCCTGATTTTGCAGACCAGCTCTGCCTCATGGACAGCGTCTACCATTATCGCCTCCCCCTCTGCCCCTGGAAGGATTCACCTTGAGCATCCTGAAAGACTCCCTGGGATTTCGTGTACCACATTTTTCCACCTTTCTGCCCCTTAGAATGGGGTCTGGAAGGGAAGGGAAGGAAAAACTCTCTACAATGTAAGAGAGAGAGTGTTTCCTTCCTGCTCACATCTGGTGAGTGTCTTTGACTTTTGGTCCAAAGAGTGAGGAACCATCGAAAGGGGCATTGACAAAGATAGACTTAAAAGGTTCCACAAAGTTACACAAGTGCATCCAGGAGTGTCTCCTTAGTGAAACTCCTGAACCCGCTGCCCTGCTCGCTCCATCTGCTGCATAGGAAATCAGCCTCATGGAGAATTTAACTATGGAATTTAAGGTGGGAAGCTGAGAGGTCACTTTGTCTGAAACCCCTGCAGCTAGTGAACCTTGGAGAGTATATACTAACTCCTTCAGGAGATCTCTTTGTAGTCTAGTGAAGTGTGTAAGGTAGTTCAATGATCTAAGGGTAAAAGTCGCTGACAAGAAAATACGCTTCCCATATCTGTCCATCGTTGAAATTCCCTGTTCGGTGGATGGATAGATGAGGAAGTTTCAGAGAGTTCCTTCTTGGTGGCTGCTGCTACCACCATAGCATCTAAAGGGATGCCTTTAGTAAGAAAGTCTTTTTCTGCTGGAGCTGTTATAAATTTATTTGGTCTCCTAGGGACTGGTTCCATAGTGTCTGGTAACTCCCATGCCTTTCAGCTAACCAATTCCATTAGTTCATCAAAAGGTGGAGACACCCAGGAGGCTGAAGGTTGAGATCCAAAGGCCTTCAGGTACACAGATTCCTCATCAGAAGGGTTGATGGACTTCCAGCTGCCTCTCTGTTTCAGGATTTCTAAGATATCTGCAAAGGAGATATCATCAGAGGGCGACCGTGTGGACCCTTCTGACTCCTCAAGGTAAGTGTTTGAGGTGACTGACGAGTCTGGATGCTTCCTCTTGCATGTTTTCTTCCAAGGATCCACCTCAGAAGGGTATCCTGGGAAGGTCTCAAGAGAGTGGGACTTGCCCAATGGGGCTACTGATGCCCTGAATCTCTGCTGCCCTGAGGATGGGATGGTGTCAAGGCAAACATCGGTGCCTTCAGGGGAAGACTACCAGTACCCTTGTGTAGAGCTGTAGGTGGGGACAGCACACTCCTCATTAGCTTGAAAACAGGTCCACCCGGCTCCAAGGATGCCCCCAGTTTTGAAGACGTAGAAGGAATCCCCAGCTCCAACGAGACCGGCTCTGAGCCCGATGTAGGAGCTGAGTACAACTGTCCCAAAGCCCCGAGAGGTAAGCTTGGAACAGAGGAGACTCTGGTCCGAGCGCCCCCCCCCCGGAACTGACAGGAGAGCTTCGACTCCTAGACACCCCAGAAGGTACTGAGGGTATCGGAGCAGACAATGGTTCTGAAATCTCCTGGATGAGTCTTGGTACCGAAGATTCTACAGCAAACGGTACTTGGCACTCCAGCTCCAAAGATCCAGCTTGGCTCAGTGGAGGAATCAATGTGGATGAAAGAGTCTTAGTTGGCTCCAGAACCGGTTGGGTTAGAGCCAAAAATAATACAGCCAGCGCCGGTGACTTCAGAAGTCTGTGCACCACCCTATCCACATCATCATCTGATAAGCTTCTAGAGGACCTGGAGGAAAGGGTAGGTCAGCGAGATCTCTCCAATATGGGAAATCTTAAGGTAGGGGAGACCAGTATTAACTCAGTGGACCGGCTCCAAAAGCTAGTCTCTCTCACCTCCAAAACCTGTGGAGCCGAAGGACTTGACTTGTCCAGTTCCAAAATCTCTCTCGGTTCTGAATCCTGTGGAGCCGAAGAGATTGATTTGTCTGTAGAAATTTTTTATATTTTCTCAGGTGGTTCCGAATGACCAGATGAGGACGAAGAAGAATAAGGTTTCTTTGAAGGTTTGTCACTTCTTGACGAAGGGGACTTAGGCTTAGAAGAGGTACTCTGGCTTTCTAAAGCTTCAGAAAATTGAGTTTTTAGAAGCTCTCTATCAACTTATTCTTTCTCTCTTGTAAAACTCGTGAACTGAAAGAATGACAGAAGATACATGACTCCTGCAGGTGAATGGCCCCCAAACAATAAACACACATGCTATGACCATCAGTTAGAGTAATTTTTTGTGAACATTTTTGAAACTTTTTAAAGCCAGATGGCTTTCGTTCCTTCTCTCTACCTTCCTTAGACATTATGAGAAAGAATCACAAATTACAAACACTATAAATTGAAAGCACTAGCTACAAATTGAAAAACACACAATATGTGAAGCCTAATAGCACTCTAATAAGAATATAAACTCACAGCACATCTATTTTAAGAAAAAAAAAATATATATATATATATGCATATATAAGAGAGAGAGAGAGAAATATAGCTCGGCCCTGTAACTTAAACAGACCTAGCACTGCTACTAAACAAGAAAAAAGAAACCAGCTAAGGGAACAAAAATTAGCTAAGCCCACTAATTTAAATGGGCACTTGGCTCTCTTAACTCAAACGAGCCAAGAAACACTAATAAAGAATACACACACTAAAAAAAATGGACTTCACTAAAGATTTACGATGGGATAGTAAAGAAGAAAATAGGCCTGTAACTAAAAATTATGGCCAACTAAGGAACAATCATGGTAATGTAAAATAAACAGCACACACAACAGCAGAGAGAAATCTATCTATATAAAACAGCTATAACTAAGTATAGGATAACAATAGTTAAGAAAAATACAAGATATACAAATTTTTCAAAAACTTAGCAACGGCCAAGGAGAACAGCATCTGATCTTGTAAAGTGCAAACAAGATCTGGGGAATCACGCACTGCATGATGGGACAGGTATTCAGCCACGAGCCAAGTGAAAGACTTCGAGCTATGGCATGCAGCCGAGTTGGAGCAGAGGATTGGCTCCAAACCCAAACAGTAAGAATGAAGGCAAGATAGGACAACATAACAGCAAAGGTTATGCACTTATCATAAGAATAGATCTGTGTTGTCTCATTTTCATTTGGTTCAACATTTCATTTGTCAGATCCCATCAGATCCAACCTCAGTGCCTTTTATGAAGCTGCTGATCCAGAGCTCTGATTCCTCTCCTACTTACAATTCCCTCCATTCCACCTAAGTACCTAAAATCGAGTTTGCCAACACATCACCAATTATTATCTAGACTTAATTTAGAAGAATTCAGATGCTAAGGAACATATGAATACCCATACGAAGGTACAGCACAGAGAACTGTTCACAGACAGGGTCTCAGATGAGAACTGGATGAGGTCTATCCAGTCAACAGGAAATGGCAATGGTAATATTGGAAGAGGAAGGAAGGAGGGATGTTGAACTGGAAGAAAATGAAACAATATAGATCTAGCATTATGGTAAGTATATAACTTTTGTGTCCAGTAGTGTCTAGTTTCCCACGATTCATCCTGTGGGACAGACTCCCAAACTGGTATCAAAGAAGGACATTCCTGAGAATGGTGGAACCAAGAGAATGTAATCTGGATGATATATCTAATTTATATTGAGATACAAAGGAATGCACAGTTGACCATGTTGCTGTTGCACAAATGTCATCAATGGGAACTCTCTTTATGAGAGCAGAGGAAAAAGAAGCCACTGTTCTTGTAGACTGAGCTCTTGGTTTTGCTTGCAAGGGCAAGCACAGTTTATTATGAATAAAAGAAATACATTCCAATAGCCTTAGGAATAATGTGACTTTTAGTATACCTTTACGCAACTTTGATTTAGAAAATGGCTATGAACAGCTGAACTGACTTCCTAAAATCCTGGGTTCTATGTAGGTAGAATCTGAGCTGTCAAGGAACATCCAACATGTGCAGCATTGCTTAAGAATCCTGGAAAAAAGGCTGGCAAATCAGGTTACTGATTTAGATTTGCCTTGGATGTCACGTTTACCAGATAGGATGAAGTTGTTCTCAAGGCCACTATGTCTGCAAGACGGTGCTTGTGACTCAGAAATTTGTCTAGCAGAGATAATTGCAACAAAGAAGATAGTTTTCCAGGAAAGAAACTTCACGTCTGCTGAAGCTACAGGTTCAAAAGGTGCTAGGGTTAAAGCTTGAAGCAATTTAGTGATATCCCATGGAGGAACTGGGTCTCTAATCGGGGCTCTGAGTAAGAGGGTACCCTTAAGGAAAGCTTTAGAAATTTTAAGAGATGCTATGGAAGTGTCAACTGTATCCTGTGTAAAAATTTGACAGCCATCTGCACTTTAATAGTCAAGAAATTGAAACCCTTTCTGAAAAAGATCTGACAAAAAAATCCAAAATAGAAGGAAGAGTTACTGAAAAAGGGTCTAATCCCTTCATTGAGGCCCAAACAGATTTTGTTTTCCATTTGATTTTGTATATCTTTTCAGAGGAGTGCTTTTGAGAAGCTGAAATAATGTAGATTACTGAGGAATATACCCTGGCATCTCTGGCTATTGTTAGAATTGGAGGAACCATGCCATTAATTTCAGGGCTTTTAGGTCTGGTAGAGGCAATCCAGAAGGGTAACACAGAAGTTCTAGATTAAGATACAACAACCACGGAGGATGCAACAAATGAGGCCACAAGAAGGGGAATGAAACCTGCCAGGGGCACAAAGGGGCAATGAGGAACTTTCTGTTCTTACACCTTCTGGCTTTCTGAATGAATTTTTTCATTAAGGAAAAGCATAGAAGAGTCCTGGGGACCAATTGTGAACAAAAGCATCCCTTGGTCCCTGTGGAGGGATCTTGGCAAAGTAACAGCTGCACATAAATAAAACTTCCCAAGCAGGCATTGAAGGTAATGCAGATTTATTAAAGGTAGTCAGTCATGACCATAAATTTGTTTTTAAAAACAATTATAATCTCAAAAAGATTTTACAAAACGATAATACTTTGGCAACCTCACATATGTTTAGGTCTAATAAAACAAGGGTATGTATAAATGTGTTTTTTATGGTATCTGCAGATTTATATCAGAAGGGCCTTTTATTGATTTAAAGTTTTTAGAAAAAAACAATACCCATTTCAGGGGTTTACAATTGTAAAATGGAAGGAACTGTTTATATTGCGTTGTGTTCAGACTGTGATGGTTATTATATAGGCATGATTGAAAGAAGTTTATTTAAAAGAGTAAAGGAGCATCTGTTCTCTATTAAAAGTAAAGATAGTAACAATGCTTTATATAGACACAAAGCTTATTGTGACAGCAAGAAGTTTATGTTTACTATCTTAGAATAGGTACCTAAGGATTTAAGAGTAGGTAACTATAGGAATAGGCTAGAGAAGAAAGCAACATTATGGCAGTTAAAGCTGGGGGCGGACGCTTTTCCTGGTCTTAATGATATAGTTAATAGCAAATGTTATAGTATTAAATGTGTAAAATTTAGGTTTAGATACACTGTTGATTTTTTAAACTTTGTGAATGTGTTTTTTGTGATGAAATTTATAATTAACATTTATTAATTGCTTAGTATATGCTATTTATTGTATTATTGGTTTATTGTTTAATTGCTAAGGTATGTTTTTCAGTATACAAGGAAATGCATTTTCTAAAGCTTGTATTGTTTCTGAAGAAGTCTGGTGGTACAGATGAAAATGAATTAAACGTGTTTTATGCTAAATCTGGTTCTACAGTTCGTTTTTGGATTTTGGTCAACCTTGTGAGTCTCTTCTGATCTAGCTGGCTGTTTTTTTTGTTCTTTAAAGTAACAGCTGCACTTGTTGCTTAGGTAAAACAGAATGTAGCAAGGTTGGCACCAAGGCTGAAAATCTTTGCCACTGTCTGACTGAGGGACCACCCATGAGACAGAACTATCAACCTGCTCAACTTGTCCACTAGTACATTTCATGTTCCCGGAATGTAAAATGCTATTAGACAATGATGGAAAGACTTCTCTGACTGCCACACTTTCATGACTTCCCAGCAAAGTGGATATGAGCAGATTCCCCCTTACTTGTCGATATACTAGACTACCATTACGTTGTCTGTTTGGATGGAAATCACACCCTCAAGGAGGATGTACTTGAATGTCTGCAATGCTAGGAGGACCACCCCCACATGAAGGTTGTCCTCTAGGGATGAGCAAGCACCTTAAACTGTCTTCCTTTTGAAATGCCACCCCCACTACAGATGGGAAGCATAGTACAGTTGTGTACACTTACCATAAATGTAGATGTTCGAGTGTATTCACTGTTGCAGTCATCACACTTGGGTTATCTGCCTGCAGGTAGCCCTCAGTCGGCCGGAATACCAGAGACTTCGTATTTCTGCGTCAGATGCTGTTTCTTCCATGACGTCAGGGGTATAAAAACAGGCAGACAATGCAATTATGTCAGTTTTTCTTGCCCCAAATGTCAGGCGCCCCCAAATAGGAAGCTAGGATATAGTGTGGAAACACCACCAGTAAAAAGTAAACACCAATACCAGTAGGAATAGCCACAGAGAGGGGAGAGATAGAGAGATAGAGAAAACCAGGGGGTTGGAGGGAGGGAAACCAAGACTGCAACAGTGAATAAATTTCAACATCTACATTTATGGTAAGTGTACATAACTGTATTATGTTCTTCGTGTTTCACTGTTGCAGTCATCACACTTGGGTTGATTCCCAAAGCTGAGAAAGGGTGGAGCCAGTCAAGAAGAGTTAGGGGCTGGCTAGTAGGCCTTGCAAGACTGCTGTAACAAATCCTGCCCTGGATTTGGAAAAGATAGGCAGGTGGCAATGATTGGTGAAGATGTGTACAGAACTCCAGGTAGCAGCTTCCAGTATGTCCCTGGTAGGGACTCCCCTGAGAAATGCTGTAGGGGTAGATGTAGCCTTAGTGGAATGTGTTCTGAGCCCTAAGGGGTTGGTTTTCCATGGTGCTTGTATCAGAATAGGATGCAGTGTGCTATCAATTTGGAAATGGTTTGTTTTGAAATGGCCTTGCCCTCTGCCCCTGTTGCAAAGCTAACTAGCAACTGGTTAGATTTTCTGAAAGGCTCAGTCCTATCAAGGTAGAACCTGAGCTGTCTGTGCATGTCCAAAGAGTGCAGGATCCTTTCCCCTTTATTTTGAGGATTAGGGAAGAAGGTACACTGGACACCACTTTAGGCATAAAGGAAGGGTTAGTCCTGAGGAAAACCCTGTCAGCATGGAAAATAATGAAGGGTTCCACAGTCATCAGTGCTTGTAACTCAGACACTCTTCTAGCTAAGTGATGGTTAGAAGCAAGGCTGTTTTCCAAGAGAGGAATTTTAACTCTGCTGAAGCAGCAGGTTCAAAAGGTGGAAGTGTGAGCTTTTCCAGTACAAAGTTAAGGCCCCAAGCAAGGGTGGGCACTCTCCTTGGTAGCCTTAAGTTTGCCCCCCTCAGGAACTGCTTGATGAGAGGGTGAGAGAATAGAGGTGGCTCAGTATTGTAATGAGCTGAGATTGCAGAGGCATGGACCTTAATAGAGGAGAAAGATAGGCCTCTGTGGAGTAGTTCTGCTATGTAATCCAGGATTTGTGGTAAGGAGGGCAGTGCTGCATCCTCTTCTTTAGACTGAATCCAGGAACAATACTATTTCCACTTATCAGCATAGGATCTCCTTGTACTGGGTCTTCTGGCTTCACGAATGATGTCCAGCACCTATTTGCTTAGGACTGCTGGTGGGGAGTTCAAGGAATAACCCCAGGCTGCAAAATTTAGGGTTTGCAGTTGTGGATGCAAAATCTGGCCCACCTGCTGAGACAGCAGGGTTGGGGACTGGTGTAGGTGTCAGGGTGGCACCACTGTCAGGCTGCGCAGGAGTGGGTACCAGTGTTGGCATGGCCAGTCCGGGGCAATTAGAATTGTCCTTGGCCTGTCTTGTTTTATCTTGAGTAGTACTCTTGAGAGAAGGGGCAGAGGGGGAAAGGCATAGACTGAGAGCTTCTCCCATTGAAAGGCTGGGGCATCCACTTTCCAGGCCCTGCTGTGAAGATTCCTGGTGCAAAATTTGCTGAGCTGGTTGTTGTAGGCGGAGGAAAAGAGATCCACCTCTGGGGTCCTCCATTTCTGAATCAGAAGGTTGAAGGTGCTGGCCTCCAATTTCCACTCGTGTGGGTCTAAAAGATTTCTGCTTAAGTCATCTGCCAGTGGGTTTTGTTTGCCTGGCAGGAATTGAGCTTGTAGATGTACTTGAATGTCCAAGGCCATGTTCCACAAGGCCATGGCTAACCTGCAGAGAGGGTAGGAATGGGTCTCCCCTGCTTGTTTATGTGCCACATAACTGTGGTGTTGTCTGTTTTAATTAGCAGTTGTCCTGAAAAGAGAAGGGATCTGAAAGCTGTCAGGGCATTCTGTACAGCTAGCATCTCATTTTGGTTGATGTGCAGCTGGATTTGATTTGGGCTCCAGTGGCCCTGAATACATTTGCCTACCATGTGAGCCCCCCAGGCACAGTCTGATGCATCCGTGGTTAGGGTCTGGGCAGCATGGGGTTGAGTAAATGGCAGTCCCTTGTTGTGGTTGCATGCTTCTGCCCACCAAAGGAATTCTGTCCTTAGACAGGGTATGATAGGAATTGTTTCCAGGTCCTGAGAATGTTGGCACCAAAGACTTTTTAAGTACCACTGAAGCTTCCTCATATGCAGTTGGAATTAACATTATACATGAGGCCATGAACCCTAGAGCTTGCAGTATTTTTCTTGCAGATAGCTGGGTTCTGGTTGCCATTTGTTTGAAGTAGTCTGTCAGACAGACTTGCTTTTCTGAACTGAGGAATGCCATCTGGGAAGTTGTGTCCAAGCTTGCTCCCAGGAATACAATTTTTTTACTGGGTACCAGGTTTGATTTCTTTTCATTGATAGTGTACCCCAAGGAAGTTAGAAGTTTTTTTTACAAATGTCAGGTGCTGCAGCAGCAATTCCTGACTGTCCGCCTGAATCAGGCAGTCGTCCAAGTATGGGTAAATTTGGATATTTCTCTGCCTGCAGTATGCAATGGCCGGAGCCAGGCATTTTGTGAATACCCTGGGCACAGTAGATAAGCCAAAGAGAAGTGCAGAGAACTGATAATGCATAGATCCTGCCCTGAGACGTAGATACTTTCTGCATGACTCCCTTATGGGGATGTGCAGATATGCTTCTTTTAAGTCTAGGGTGACTAACCAGGCATCCTTGGCTAGCATAGGAAAAAGCTGTTGCAGGGTAAGCATTTTGCATTTTGATACCACCAGGAAGGTGTTGAGAATTGAAAGATCCAGGACTGGGTGCCAACAGCCCTCTTTCCTGGGTACCAGGAAGAGTCTGAAATAGAATCCTTGACCCCCGTGTTCTGCTGGAACAGGTTGAATAGCTCTGATATTGAGCAGGGAAAGTACTTGGTTTTGTGCCTCTGCCCACTGGTTTGGAGGAAAATTTGGAAACCCGCTTGGGGTTGGCAGTGAATGGAAATAAAATTTGTACCCCTGGGATACAATGTTGAGAATCCACCGGTCCTGAGTAATGGACATCCAGTTTTCCTCCTAGGGGCATGAGCAATTGGGCAGGGCTGGGAATTTGAGTGAAGAAGTCATTGTGAGCTTTTTCCATAAGGAGGTGGCTTACCACTCCCTCCTTTAGGGGTGGGGGCACTCCATTGCTTAGATCTCTGCATACCCTGAGACTGTAGTCTGGATGGTCTGTTCTCCCAAGGTCTGGTTTGAGAAGACTTGGAGGGGGCTGGTAAGGACCAGTGTTTGCCTATTGAATCGAGGGGGTTGCAATTGTAAGCATTCTTTAATAGTCTGCATAGATTCAGCTTTTCCTTCCATCTTTTTAAGAACCTCTTCTGCTTTGGTGCCAAACAAACAGTCCTTATTCAAAGGAGTGTCTAGTAATTTTGATTTGACATGGTCTGGCAAGGTCTGCTCCTTCAGCCATGCAAGTCTTCTCAGTACAGAACCAGTCACTGCTGCCCTGCAAGATGCTTCTAGGACATTAAAGCCACACTGCAAAGTATGCTTACTGACTTGGCTTGCATTGTGCATAAGCTCCTGTAAATCTTTATTTTCTACTCGGTCTGGAAAAGTTACCACTTTTTGTTTAATGAGTTCCATAATATGTTGCTGGCAATTCAATGCCCTAATAGAAAGAGTTGCAAAGGTATATACCTTCTCACCCCATCTGTCCAGAGCTCTGGAATCCCTGTCCGAAGGGATGGGATTCTTGGCAGTAGTGGCCTTGATACCTTTAGGCCTCTGGAAAATGATCTCTAGGTAAGCAGTAGGATTCTTGAAAAGAAACTTGTGAGAATCAGGTACTCTGCAGTACCTGTTTGGTTTCCTAGGGGCAGGAGGTAAGGTGTCAGGAGTAAGACTGAATTCCATGAAATCATAATCCACAATATCCAGGACAGGGGGTATAGCTAAAGGCCTGTGCTGAGGCAACTGTAAAAATTTTCTGAGTCCCTTTTTGGACTGAGGATAGTCTTGGCATTCCCAATGGAAATGCTCTCTTAAAGTATGCAAGGTTTCACCAAAAGAAAAATCCTCCAGAGGGGAGGCAGAGGGAATGGATTCCTCTGCATCTGAATCCTCATAGGGAGATAAGGGCACGTCTTCATAATCAGAAATTTCAGAGTCATCAGACTCCTGGTCTGTAGATGCTGAAGTGGACTGGATTCTTTGTCTCATTGCAGGGGAAGGTTGACTTCCCCTAATCAGCGTTATAAGGTCTTCAGCCATTCTAAGGATTTGTTTTTGTAGCATGGGTGTCTGAGCATGCGCTTTGGTTGACAGTTTTCTAGGCATAGTGCGTACTCTGAGCCTAAGAAACTCAGTAGTTTTGGTTAAAAAAGTCTTTGGTTTGATTCGAATATAGGTAGGACAAAATACTTCCTCAGAAGCCGGTGCCTGCACAACGGTTCCAGACCTATCTAAGGTAGAGGTTCCATAGTCGAAGAAGCATCACGCGGCACACCAGACTCCAAATGGGTCTCAGCAGAGGCCTGCGAATCCAAAGAAGCGGGCATCAGGGACTGCAAAGGCACTTCACAGAGTACTGGTGACTAGCTTAACAGAAGCATCGGCAGTGCTGGACCTATGCGGTCTGTCTCTGACGTTATCCTTACATTTTTTCAGAAGATTGGTAGTAAGATGGCTAACCGAAGCCATTTCAGAATACGGAGATCGAGAGCGAAAGAATTTAGCAACAAAGATAACCCAACGACGAATGTTTCGGGCGTTAAACAAGGCACAAATCTAACAGTGAGGGATGTTGTGGTCTGGGCCTAAACAGGTGATGCAGCAAGAATGAAAATCTCTGTGAGGTATTTGCTTTATACAGGCAAGACAATTGTTAACTTTTTCTGACATCGGTTACAGCAAGAAAAAAGGATCCCCAACAGGATACTTAGCTTTAGAAGACTTCAGGATTATTCAATCCATAAATGAAAATTCAGGTAGCGGCCGACTGGCACTTGCGAACTGCTTCAGGCTCCTCTGCAAGATAGACTGTCGTAATGGCATCAGCTGCCTGTTTTTATACCCCCGAAGACCTGATGTCAAGGAAGAAGCGACAGCATCTGACGCAGAAATACTAAGTCTCTGGTATTTGGGCTGACTGAGGGCTACCTGCAGGCAGATAACCCAAGTGTGATGAATGCAACAGTGAAACACGATGAACATCCATGGTTACTGTGGCCAGTGGATTTGATGGACAAAAGGTTCATTCTTCTGTTAATGATGGGGAGGTTATTAATCATTTGATATCTTCTCTGTAAACCTGCATGAGGCAAATGCTGGTATAAAGGGTGTAAAGACTTTGTAACTACAGAACTGAGAGAGTCCACTGGACTACCCTTCATGTGATATCTTCTTAGGGGAGCTAAAGTAATTGTACAGGCCTTCAAAACTAGCAAAAAAAAATATTAATATTGTCTAAAAAAAAAGAATGCTGAATTATCTGGGAGGCCACTAGTCGAAGAGAAAGCACTCTGGTGTCTGGGAGCTTGGCAATTTGAAAGACTGTGTTGAGATGACATCCAATAAACTTTCTCCACTGAGTAGGGGACAGATGGCTTTTAAGTTGATTCACTGTAATTCCCAGTCTCTGTGCAAGCTGGAGCAAGAGATTCAGATGTTGAACCAAAACATCCCTAGCGATGAGGAGCTAATCGTCTAGGTAAGGGAACACCTGCATCACGTTCAGTAGGAGATGAGCTGTTATTACTGCCATAATCTTTGTAAGCACCCAAAGAGGATGTGGTGAGACTGAATGGCAGTTCTCTGAACTGAAAATGATTGGCTCCCAGGTGGAAACAGAAAATTCCTGGATCACATATCTACTTTTACATGATAGTAGGCATCCTGTAGACGTACAGAGCTCATCCAAACGTCCCCATACAGAAGAGACAATATGGACTGCACTGTGACCATCCAGAATTTTGCCTGGCATATGAATTGATTGATATGACTTAGGTCCAATAATGGCCTGAGGTCCCATGTCTTCTTTGGAACTAAAAATAAACTGAAATAGTCTCTGCATTTTAATTGGTCTTGGGGGACCTGCTAGATGACTTTTGTTTTCCTACCAAAGTTAATACTTCTGTTACTACGGATTCCAGCTGGATGGGTGGGATGTTGAGAATCTTTCTTTTTTTTTTATTTGGAGGATAAGAAAAGGAATGGAATAGTCTCTGGTGATTATCCTTAGCAACCATGGTTGTGGGTGCAGGGATAAGAACCCCCCCCCCCCGACTGCCTCCAGAGTATGGCAGTCACGCAACTCTTCAGGAGTGCTGGAAGGGTTTCTCAGTAAAAGAATTGTTTGTGCGATCCACCTCTGCCACTAGGGTGATATCCATTTGAATTACCCCTCCTCTACCCCAGGAAGTCTGTCTCCAGGAGAGTCCTGGTGATAAATCTGTAACTTTATGAACCACATCTTCCCGTCACCCCTTTGGTTCCCAGCAAAGGTCCTCTTCTGGTAAGTGTTTCTTTGACTTTGGGTCTGAAAAGTGGTGAACCAATAAAAGGGGCACTGACGAAGGATGTCTTGAAGACTTCAGTGAAGTCACAAAGGTATATCCAAGCATGCCAGCACATGGTTATGCTGGTGCCTGCTATGATAGCTGTGCCATCAGCTGCATTTGAATGCAGATGCATGTACACATAGACAGACTGCAGGGTAGACAGTTGGGAGTCCACTACTTTCTGAACATCCACCTTAAGTTATTCGAGAGGGACTTGGGAAAGCTCCTTGGTCAAGTCCCTCTGAAGACATGTCAAGTGAGCAAGATAGTTCAATGCCCTGAGTGCGAAGGTCACTGAATCATATGTCCATTTCCCAAATCTGTTCAATGAACTCAACTTCCTATCAAAGGGATGGACAGAAGAACTCTACTCAGATAGTTTTTTAGTGGCTGTCACTACTGCCATGGCATCCACTGGTGGACCTTTGCTTCAATGTTTCCTATCTTTTGGGGCTACCAAAACCCTTTTTTTTGGGAATGAGTCCCACTACATCAGGATCCTTCCATGCCAACTAACTCATAAACTCTACAAGAACCTCAGCAGGTCGTACCACCCAAGATGCAGATGAGCCAGCACCAAAGGCCTCAAGGGACACAAACTGATCTGGTGAAGGAGTGTTGGTGGACCCCCCCATTATTTAATCAATTCTAGGATATCAACAAAGGTGACATTTCCCAGAGGGGATCTTGGGGAACTATCACCTTCATCCAGACCTATGTCTTCTGTGACAGACTCTGGACAGGAGTCTAGATGTTTCCGTTTAAAAGTCTGTTTTCTAGAACCCTGCCTCCAGGGAATCCAAGGACATGGGTCTGAATCATACTTGGAACTCGAAAGTTGAATATCCTCCAGGCCTAATGGAACTGACTGCCCCTGCTATCTAAATGAATGGAACAGATTGCTTGATCCAAAAGAGGTTGGGACAAGGCTGAGCTTAAGTTAGCACCTGACTTCTTGGCCTAGCCAACACCCTTTCAAATGCCTCTATAGTTGAGGCAGCAATAAGAATTGAAGGAACATTCCCTCCTACCTGAGAAGGAAGAACAACCCCCATTCTAGCCAACTTCAGCTCACAGATTGACCTCTGTCACCAGCTAGCAAGAGCCAAAGTCCTGAGAGGGAGAGGCAGCTCTGATAACGTTTAAGCTGACTCTTCTCCCTGGGCCATGGTGCCAATACTTCTACTCCAACACTCATCCCAATCTGAAAGCACTGGAGTCAAAACTGTAATGAAGCTGAAGGAGTCAAAGTTGTCAGTGCTGTCGGCTCTAAGAAAGGTGCATGGGTGGAGGTCAGACTGGTACAGGAGATATCAAGGGAGGGGTAGTTGGACCACCAATGGGGATGGAACCAGGGGTAGTTGGACCACCAATGGAGATAGAACCAGGAGAACCCAGTTTAATTTGCATCCTCAGGAATCTCAGAATCATTCCATCAACAGCCTTTTCAGTAAGACGTCTGGAAGACTGGACAGACCTTGAAAACGATGTTACAGATGGAGGTCTGGAGTACCATCTTTCTTTAAGAATCAGAGAATGGAGCCTTGGGCTCACCAGCTTTGGAAAAAAAAACCTGGGGTGAGGTGAGAGAGATATGCACAGTTGAAAAAAAAATTAAACTGCTTTCTATATTTTAAACTGTCAAAAGAAATATACGCATTCTAAAAAGTATATACACACAAACAAGCCAACAGTTTCTTAATACTTACTCCAAAAGGCATAAACAGTTAAACAATCCTACATCTAAAATCTAAGACCTAATAAAGATAGATTATTTATATTTTTAGGTAGGGAAGGAAACTAGTGGTAGAAAAGGAAGAATAAAGAATTTAAAGGGCATCAATGGGATTCTACTATTAAATGTTTAACTTCTCTGCCCTTTTTCTCCCTATTTATTGTCCTTGCTATGAATAAATAGCACAGCATTTAAAATATTTTAAATTGACTGTTTCTCTCCACTAGAACAGTACATTACTGTACTGTGGTGGTTTCACTTTCAAAAAACTTTTATCCCTCCCTTGCTGCAGTCTCCAATTCATTGATGTCATCAAGGCCACTGAAAACAGGTAGTTTTCTGGCCAGTTGCCACCCCAGACTGAAATCACCATGACTGTCCTAAAATTCCACCCATGATGTGAAGTCACAGCTCCCTGGTCTTTCCCCTACCCATACAGAAAGTAAAGGTTAGAACAAGGAAAGAGCACATGAGTCAAGTCTCCTGCTGTGAGCTATCGATCATAGCAGGTAACAGCTCAAATTACCCTTAGAACTTTGGCAGCTAGGGAAGTTAGGTGTGAAGGGGGAATGGGAGCTGAGTCAAAGTAGTACAATTCAGGCTTCACAAAAAATGCAGTTTAGCCATTCTAAAAAGAAGCAGCAGTAAAAAAAACACTTTGAAGCTCTGTTCTGTGGCATTTGCACTATTTGTGTTTTGAGTAGTCATTGAATGGCATGAAATGTTACTTAAAGCTAACTGACTGAAAAACAGCAGTGTATGCATGTAAAATCAATGCAGTGACAGGAGCTTTAGGAAGAAAGAAGCCTGTGTAATGTAACTTTTTACAGACAAGCACTGCATTTTGGGATACCTAGAGCCAGACCAAACAATCAGAATTACTTCAAGATGCCAGACCCCATGTGGCCAGACTCATAAATTACATATAAAAATATTTAAAAACCTGTAAATAGTTTTAGAGTGGTGTTAAAATGTAGGAAACACCAAACCATTATGAAATAAAAAAAGAAGTCATGTACTAATCATAAAGTTCCATATGAGTTGTTCATTTCACCTTCATTCTCACTGATGGGTTCGGAGCCGACTCGGCCAAATGCTAAAGCTTGAGGTCTTCAACCAGCTCTTGGTCTACTCCCTATCCCATGATGCACTGGTGCTTCCTTCAGATCTTGTTTGCTGCCAACTAACAGACTAGATAAGTTCCCCCCAAAAAATTAGTATCCAAGGATACACTAGATAAGGGCTAAAGACAACCCAACTCGTTTCAACTTCTCAGTCCACAAGACATTGGTAGGGGTAGGAGGGTGGGACGTAAGAATGAAGCCGAGATGAACAACTCACATGGAACACTATGGTGAGTACATAACTTCTTTATGTGAAGTTGTTCTATCTCGCCTTCATTCTCACTGATGGGTTAGCGTCCCAAGCACCATCTTTCTCAGGTGGCTCACAGGAGTATATCCCTCAGGACAGTGGAACCAAAGGATGCCCTGTCCCTGAAGGCCTTGTCCAATTTGTAATGATTGATAAAGGTATGAGGTCCAGACCATGTGGCCGCTGCACAAATGGAATCTATTATTAGTTTGGCCAGAAAGGCTGAAGATGTGGAAACAGCTCTAGTTGAATGGGCCTTTATTTTTTTATGTAATGGTGAATGGACAGAATTGTATGTAAAAGAGATACAATCTGACAACCATTTTGACAAGGTGGTTTTTACCACTGGAGAACCTTTCTTAGAGTCTGAAAATGAAACAAAGAGCTGTTCTGATTTTCTAAAGTTTTTAGTTCTGTGTAAATAGAATCAAAGCTGCCTGTGGATGTCCAACTTGTGCAGCGTATGTTCCATCTTATTAGAATAATTAGGGGAAAAAAACAGGTAATTCTATAATCTGGTTGAGATTTGTCTCTGAACTTACCTTAGGTAAAAAAGATGGATTTGTCCTAAGAAAAACTCTGTCATTATGAAATATTAAATATGGAGGTTTTATGGACAAGGCGTGTAACTCTGAAACCCTTCAAGCTGATGTAATAGCTACTAGAAAAATGGTTTTCCATGATAGATATTTCTGGTCACAAGATGAGGCTGATTTGAATGGGGGTAAAATGATACGAGTAAGGACAAAATTTAGATTCCATGGTGCAACTGGGCACCAAATAGGGGGTCTCAAATGAAAGGTGCCCTTAAGAAAGGCTTTGGAGAGTCTGTGGGACATATTAGACCCTTGAACACCAAGGTAAAAGTTAAAGACTGCCGCTAACTGAACCCTAATGGTTGCAGCAGCTGCTCCTTCATTGAAAAGTTTGGTCAAAAACTCTAAAATATATGAAATTAAGGCTAGATATGGGTCAGTATTGTTTTGAGATGCCCACATTGGAAATCTCTTCCATTTACTAAGGTATAGCTTCCTGGTAGATGATTTATGGGAGGATATTATAATGTGCTGAGCTGCAGCAGAGAGATTTTGAAACCTGGCTATTCTGGGAATTGGAGCAGCCAAGCTGTCAATTTGAGGGTGTGAAGTGTGGGAAGAATGAGTCAGAAGATCTGGAACTGGGTCTAGGATCCAAGGTTCTTCCAATAGATGAGGCTGAAGAAAGGGGAACCAAATCTGATGAGGCCAGTAAGGGGCTATTGGAATAATGGTCCTTCCCAGAGCCTTTGCTTTCTGTAAAACTTTGGGTATCAGTGGAAAAGGTGGAAATGCATAAAGGAGACCGAGAGGCCAACTGTGTACAAGCGCGTCCCTTCGGGAATCTCCCATAGGGGAGATTAGGGCAAAATAGCTGCTGCATTTTGTGTTCATTGGGGTTGCAAATAGGTCGCAGCAAGGCTGGCCCTATCTGTGGAATAACCTTTCCAACACTTCTTGTTTCAGGGACCACTCGTGAGGCAATAGAATGGCTCTGCTCAATTTGTCTGCTATCATATTGGACTTCCCCGGGATGTGCATTGTTATCAGAAAGCGCTGAGTGGAAGTTGCCCATTGCCATACTCTCAAGGCCTCTCAACATAGGGGGTAAGATCTGGTTCCTCCTTGTTTATTTATGTACCAGACCACTGACATGTTGTTCAGCTGAACTGCAATAGTTCCTAGAGGAAGGGAGTCTTGAAAGGACTGCAATGCTAGAAGTACCGCTCTCATCTCTAGGACATTGATATGCAGATGAGCCTCATGTTGTTTCCAAATGCCTTGGGCTGTTTTTCCCTGATAATGCCCCCCCCCCACCCTATCAGGGAGGCATCCGTGGTCACAATGGCAATGGGAGCAGGTGGAACAAAGGGGCGACCTATTGTTACTTGATGAGATATTAGCCACCAGCAAAGGTTGTTCTTGCATGAGTTCGTTATCAGGCTTTGCTGAGACATTGGAAGTTCCTGAAAGGACCATTGTGTGAACAGAAGCCATTGTACTATACGCATGTGCATTCGACCTAAAGGAATCACAATGAGTGCTGATGCCATTATCCCCAATAATTTGAGCACCATTGAAGCTGGGGCTTTTTCTTTTGCTAGAAGAGCTAGGACCCGTTTTCGTAAAACACAGACCCTTTTTAGTGGAACCTTTACAGTCATGGAAATGGTATCTATATCTGCTTCTATAAAGACGGTACATTTGGATGGCGATAAGGCAGACTTTTCTGAGTTTATGGTAATTCCCCAACTGACTGCAGAGGTTTAAGGTTGTGTCCCTTGCTAGTTTGAGTTGATCCCTGGTGGTGGAGGTGAGGAGCCAGTCATCTAGGTATGGAAACACCTGGAATCCTAAACATCTCAGGTGATCCCTGACTACTGCCATGCATTTGGTGAACACTCTGGGGGCTGTAGTGAGACCAAAGGGCAGAGCTTGAAACTGGTAGTGACTGCCTCCCAGCCGAAAGCGCAGACGATCTCTGGATGGCCTGGGCATTTTGATGTGATAGTACGCATCCTGGAGAACTATCAAGCACATCCAATTGTCTTTCCAAAGAAAGGGAAGTATCAACTGTAGCATGAACATACAAAACCTTGTCTTTTTGATAGATTTGTTTAGTTGGCTGAGGTCCAAAATGGGTCTACAGTCCCCTGTTTTCTTTGGAACTAAAAAGAAGCTTGAGTAAGTTCTGGATTCTCTCTGGTCTGCCGGGACTGGTTGGATGACTCTTTTCTAGCAACCTTTAAATCTTTATGGTTGCTTGTTCCCTGTGACTAGGTGGGACGTCTGGGATTTTTCTTACAAGGGGTGATGGGATGGCAAAGGGAATGGAGTATCCTCTGGATATTATGCTTTGTACCCAGTGATCATTTATGTTTTGCCAGTCATCTGGGTACAGAGATAAGCGCTTCCCGACTGCCTCCAGAGATGGACAGACAGGCCTCCTTTCAGTAGTAATGATAGGGCTTTCCAAAGAACTGATCTCTGTTGCCCTGATTCTGAGGACCCCTTCTGCCATGTGGGCAGCGTCTTCGATTATTACCCCCTCCTCTGCCTCTAGAAGTGGGTTCACCACAAATGTCCTGAAAAGCTCCTAGAGTTTTATGGAACCACATCTCCTCCCCCTTCTGACCTTTGGGGTAAGGTCTGGCAGGGGTGGAAAAACAGACTCCAACAGCAGACAGAGTCTTCTCATCCTGCTCACTCCTAATAAGCAAGCGTTTCCTTCATTTTGGGTCCAAACAGGGAGGAGCCATCGGAAGGGGTGTTCACAAAGGATGACTTAAAGGGCTTCGCAAAGGAACATAAGCGCATCCAAGAATGTCAACTAAGAGCAATTCCTGTACCCGCTGCCCTACTCGTTCCACATCAGCTGTGTACGAAATCAGATGAATGGAAGAGTTTACAAGGGAATTTAGGGTAGCAAGCTTGGAAGTTACTTCATCTGAAACTCCTGCACCTTGTAGATCATCTCCCAGCTCTTTAAGGAGATCTCTGTGCAGTCTAGTAAAATGCATGAGATAGTTCAGGGATCGAAGAGCAAAGGCCACTGAACTAAACATGCACTTACCATATCTGTCCATAATCCTAGAATCCCTGTTAGGAGGATGAACAGATGTAGAGGTCTCGGACAAATCCTTTTTGGTGGCCGCCGCCACCACCATAGCATTGATAGGTATTCCTTTGGTTAGGATAGCATTGTCCTGGGGGGAAGTCATAAATTTGTTAGGCCTCTGAGGGACAGGTTCCATGGTATCTGGGTACTCCCACGCCTTTTGAGAGCTGAGTTTCATCAGTTCATCCAAAGGAGGAGACACCCAAGAGGTGGAGGGTTGAGACCAGAAAGCCTTCAGAAGAACTGACTCATCATCAGTAGGATTAATGGGCTTCCAGCCACCCCTCTGTTTGAGAATTTCCAAGATATCTCCGAATGAGATATCATCAGAGGGAGACCGCGGGGACTCTTCTGACTCATCCGAGTCGGTATCTGATGTGACAAATTCCTGTGGGGAGTCCACATTCACTTTCAAAGTCTCTTCCTGGGAACCTCCTCAGTGGGAGCTTCGGGTGAGGTCTCATAAGAGTAGGGAACACCCAATAGGATTGACCTGAGGCTCTGGGTCTCTACGCTTTTGAGGGACCAGTGAAGCAGAGGTAGACACAGGTGCTTTGGGGAGGAGGTTGCCGGTTTTGATGATGTGGGAGCCTGAGGGAACAATACTCTACTCATGGCATCAAAAGCCCCCCGGCTCCGATGAGAGGAAACCAATGGATCCGAAAAAGCAGGTGATCTCCCTGATACCGAAGTGGAGGGATCTGAGCCCGAGGTAGGAGCGAAACTCAGCTGTGCCAAAGCCCCGAGAGGTAAAGCTGGAACTGAGAGGTCAGTTCAACTATCCTCCCCGAACATGATCGGTGAGTGTCGGCTCCTAGACTACACGGTCAGTACTGAGGAAGTCAGATTAGTCGGAACAGACAGGCCTGGAGCAGGTGTTGGCTCCAGCGGATCCACAATCATCAGCTCCGAACACTCCAGCTCCGAAACCTCGAATCGGGTCAGAGGAGGAACAGAAGTAACGGACTGGGTCTCAGTTGGGCCCAAACCCCAAGGGTCAGCCCCAACAAAATCTTAGCTAGTGCTGGTGTCTGCAGCAGCCTCTGCACCACCCGATCCACATCCTTATCACAGACCCTTGAGGTCTGAGAAAAGGCTATGGAAAAAGCCACTGACTGTAAAATAGAAGTCTTAATGGTAGGAGATACTGGCTCCTACCAACAAGCACAACCATCGGCTCCAAAACTTGTGGTGCCGAGGTAGATGGTCTGCCAATTTTTTTTGGAGTCGATGAGCTTGTCTTCGGCTCGATGCAGAAAAGGCCTTGGAAGATTTAGAATGCTTGTCTTGGGTCTTCCCTTATCCAATGAGTCCTGAAAAGAGGACTTGACCAGTCCTCTCACTATCTGTTTACTTTCTCTTTCATGCAGCACCCTAGTACTAAACGAGTGGCGTATGGAACAATTTTCTTGGAGGCGAACATCCCCCAAACAATATACACAATCCAAGTGTCCATCAGTGATGGACATCTTTTGCCCACACTTAGGGCATTTTTTGAAACCAGACTTAGATGTCTCCTGAAACATATTAACAATCCTACAAAAAACAATAATCACACTATAAACAAATCCTTAAAGCCTTCTAATTTACACTGGCTGTATTTTAAAGAAGAAATAGCCCTAAATAAAAAAATGGGCTCACAAAAAATATATCTACGCTTTTTTTTTCTTTCTTTTTTTTTTTTTTACTACTAATAAGAAACATACCACAGACAGATACATTTGAATATAAGCTATAACTATCAACTTTTAGAATAAATGAGAAAAAGGGAGTTAAAACTAGGCCTAATTAAAATGGCCACAAAAGAGAAAATGAGAAAGGTATGGTATTCACTAAACTAACTCAGTTAAACTAACCTCTAACTACTATATAAAAGATGAAATACTTAGAAAAGACATCAAACTTGAGAAAAATACTTATATTAACTGGCCAGAGCTGATGAAACACCCGATCTGTTGCAGCAGCAAACAAGATCTGAGGGAAGCACCAGTGCATCATGGGATAGGGAGTAGGCCACAAGCTGGTTGAAGACCTCGAGCTTTAGCATTTGGCTGAGTCGGAGCCAAGGATCGGCTCCGAACCAATCAGTGAGAATGAAGGCAAGATAGAACATCATGTTTTTGAGTCTGTAGGTGCGGTTGTCCTTTAAGTTTGATAAATCATACTTATCCCTCTTGAGAAGAGTGTCCTTGAAAACATGTTTGAGCTGATCAGGAAGCAAATGAAATCAGAGATACTTACCTGGAATGAAGGGAGTTATGGGTAGAAAAGGAATCAGAGCCCTGAAGCCACAGCTTCATAAAAGGCACCAATGTCAGATCCGACAACCCAAAGGTTAAACTGGATGAAAAAAAAAAGACATCAGAATCACACGTTTTCCTCAGAAAATTAATTTTAGTGCAAGGTTTTCAAACAACAGGGAACTTATCAATCTACCCTTGAAGGATCACTAGCTGACTGACAGTTCATTGGGGCTCACCAAAAGAGCAGTCTTTTGTGGCAAAAATGCTCTGAACAGATTTGCACCGTCTTTTTAGGAAGCTCCTCAAACTCTAGACAGTTGGAGAACATGGAAGGTGCTCAAAATCTTTGAAAGCTGATCAACAGAAAGAGGTAGAACCCAGAGAGCTGAGGTTACTGAAACAGTGATCTATTATGTTAAACACTCAAAATTCTCTCCTCAATGCCAGGAAATTCAGCATTCTAACACAGGGATGTAAACCCTCAATATGCTGTTGTGTTAATATGGATTCTGTCTAAAAAGTATGCTGAAAGGTTACTCTGAGCTGCTTCAAATCTTTCAGACCAATGTGAAAAGATCTCTCCAGTTGATCTGTACTGACAAATGGTTAAAGCGGGCTCCCCACGAATAAGGTGTCATTCAGCAGAAATCTTTTTTGAGCAGATCTATGACTTGATTTCAAAGATTTTTTTTTTTAAAACATCTTTACTGAATTATCACATGTGACGTAGGCAAACTTATATTTATATAAAGGTAATTAAACCATAATAACAAGTTCACATTTACAAACATTATACATCACATATATAGTTCTATACAATACAATCAAACAAATATTACACCAATTGCTCAATTCCTGCTTTCTCTTAAACCTCATTACTTTCCTAAAACATATTTCTGCATGTATTGTTTCCACAATTTCCATTTTTTCTATGTAATTTAAAAATTGAAACACTAAACCATGAACAAAAACAGTTCAAGGCAGAAACCAGGAACCTTCACGAAATGTATTCCAAATTTATTTCAAAGACAAGTAACTCCACCGTCAATTTCAATAACCATAAAAACAGACAGCACAAATTTCAGTTGAGCGCGCTTTCTCCTTGTTACAATAACAAAGCTTCTTCAGAACTAAAAAATCCTCCATAACCTTTCCTCTTATATATTACAAGCAATCAATGCACTAATTGCATCTAATTACATTTGCTGCTCATCTTAAAGCAATACATTGCTATACAAGCTTAAATGCTGTTAAAAAAAGTATTGCGTATAAAAATGTGTGTTGTATATGTTTGCACTTGTATACAAGAATACACAAGTTTTAAAAATTTTTTTACAGACAAATAAAAAAGAAAAAATACATGTGTGTGTGTGTATATAAAAATATACTTTTTTACTGAATAGACACCTCTAACTAAGTGGACATAATACATGTAAAACATTTTTCCTAAGTAATGCATAGTCCTAAATACTCAACCTAACTATACTGTTGAAATTACTAGTATCGTGTTTAAAAATATATGTATTCTGCACAGTAAAAAATTTAAATCAGGGCAGGCAAAAGAACAGCCAAATGAATATCTAACTCACATAAAATATAAATGAAAAATACATCAAGGAACATATTTAAATTATTTATAAATGTTTATAATTTAGCCTGTCTTAATCTCAACACACTCTGTATGCTAATGCTGTCATTCAATCCGGGGGGTCTACTGGCATCCAATTTTAGTTGCCAAAAAAGTTCCCTATATTCAACCCTTTATTCCCAGTTGCCCCCCTAGGATACATCACTACCTGCTCAATGACCGCAAATTTAATATTCATATTTTTGCATGTCAATGAATGTTTGTAGAACGAATTAGACTCCTTCCCTTTTTTTATTTCATACGAGTGTTCATAGATTCTTTTTCTTAGGGTACGTGTAGATTTCCCTATATAAAAACTATTACAAGCCGTACATGTTCCAATATATACAATACCTTTTGTACCACAATTGTAGTGTCTGGATGGAACCAACTTGTATTTCCTAGATGTAATATTAATATCCTGTCCATCTAAAATGTGTTCACATTGTCCGCAGGACCCACATTTGTATGTACCTTTCTTACTGTTAGAATTCCGTGACTTGTTTAGTTCATTTGTCTCTAATAAATCTTTTAAATTCTTTCCTCTTTTTCTAATGAAGGTGGGGTGATTAGGGATATAATTACTAATGTCGTTGTTCATTTTCAAAATTGGCCAATATTTATTAATAATTTTTTCCACACTATTGGAAGTGTCCGAAAAAGTGTGTACCATAGCTTGGCTGTAATTTTCCTTTTCTCTTTCCTTCTTATTAACCATTGTGTCATCTTTCTGTCCTAATAATGGAAAATATTTGTTTTTTCTCCCAACTGTCACTCCCTCAGTTAAAGTCTGTATTAAGGAATCCAGGTAGTCCCTTTCCAGAAAAAGTTTCTTTATAAATTTGACCTCCTCCAAAAACATCCCCTCTTCACTCGTCATCCTTGATGCCCTTATCAACTGTCCCTTTACTATACCCTTTTTCTGAAAAAAAGGGTGTCCACTTTGAAAATGTAAATATGTGTTAGAAAAGGTGGATTTTCTAAATAATTTTGAATGTAAAAAATTATGTGAGTCCTTGTATAAAGTTACATCTAAATAATTAATACTTGTTTCATCGAAGGTGTAGGTACATCTCAAAAATTCAGTACAAGAATTAATATATTCATAAAATTGAAGGAATGCTAACTTAGACCCTTTCCAAAAAATGCAAATGTCATCCAAAAAAACGGGTGTAGAATAAATTATATTGCTTCCATGGTGTATTAAAAATATATTTTTTCTCCCAAAAGTATAACACACAGTTTGCATAAATGGGGGCACATGCTGCCCCCATCGCAACTCCTTTCTTTTGTTGAAAATGGTCACCATTAAAATATACAAAATTGTTCGTCAGTACTGTCTCTGTGAAATCTATAATTAAATTAACCAGATTACCATTTAATCCAGATTCCATACTTAGAATATCACAAAACCATTCCAGCCCGATCCTGTGAGGGATACTCGGAAATAATTCCACCACATCTACGGTGACAAAGTATAACTCAGTGTCAACTTTCTCTGTTGGAATATTTCTCAAAAATTCCCATGAATCCCTACTGATGTGTGGAACCGAGTTAATTAAATGCTTCAATTTTGTATCCACAAAAATAGCCAGGGGTTCTATGATACTCCCCCCTCCAGCTACAATAGGTCTGAATTTGAGTGGTTCTAACCCCTTATGCACTTTGGGTATCCCAAATATAACAGGAAGCCGTGGATTTTCTACATGTAAAAAATTATACAATTTTTCATCTATGCTACCTTGAAGCAGATGATCCATTAAATAATAATTAATCTTAGAGTACGCATTCCGTACTCTAAGATTAATTATTATTTAATGGATCATCTGCTTCAAGGTAGCATAGATGAAAAATTGTATAATCTTTTACATGTAGAAAATCCACGGCTTCCTGTTATATTTGGGATACCCAAAGTGCATAAGGGGTTAGAACCACTCAAATTCAGACCTATTGTAGCTGGAGGGGGGAGTATCATAGAACCCCTGGCTATTTTTGTGGATACAAAATTGAAACATTTTATTAACTCGGTTCCACACATCAGTAGGGATTTGTGGGAATTTTTGAGAAATATTCCAACAGAGAAAGTTGACACGGAGTTATACTTTGTCACTGTAGATGTGGTGGAATTATTTCCGAGTATCCCTCACAGGATCGGGCTGGAATGGTTTCGTGATATTCTAAGTATGGAATCTGGATTAAATGGTAATCTGGTTAATTTAATTATAGATTTCACAGAGACAGTACTGACTAACAATTTTGTATATTTTAATGGTGACCATTTTCAACAAAAGAAAGGAGTTGCGATGGGGGCAGCATGTGCCCCCATTTATGCAAACTGTGTGTTATACTTTTGAGAGAAAAATATATTTTTAATACACCATGGAAGCAATATATTTTATTCTACACCCATTTTTTGGATGACATTTGCATTTTTTGGAAAGGGTCTAAGTTAGCATTCCTTCAATTTTATGTATATATTAATTCTTGTACTGAATTTTTGAGATTTATATACACCTTCGATGAAACAAGTATTAATTATTTAGATGTAACTTTATACAAGGACTCACATAATTTTTTACATTCAAAATTATTTAGAAAATCCACCTTTTCTAACACATATTTACATTTTCAAAGTGGACACCCTTTTTTCAGAAAAAGGGTATAGTAAAGGGACAGTTGATAAGGGCATCAAGGATGACAAGTGAAGAGGAGATGTTTTTGGAGGAGATCAAATTTATAAAGAAACTTTTTCTGGAAAGGGACTACCCGGATTCATTAATACAGACTTTAATTGAGGGAGTGACAGTTGGGAGAAAAAACAAATATTTTCCATTATTAGGGCAGAAAGATGATACGATGGTTAATAAGAAGGAAAGAGAAAAGGAAAATTACAGCCAAGCTATGGTACACACTTTTTCGGACACTTCCAATATTGTGGAAAAAATTATTAATAAATATTGGCCAATTTTGAAAATGAACAACGACATTAGTAATTATATCCCTAATCACCCCACCTTCATTAGAAAAAGAGGAAAGAATTTAAAAGATTTATTAGAGACAAATGAACTAAACAAGTCACGGAATTCTAACAGTAAGAAAGGTACATACAAATGTGGTCCATGGACAATGTGAACACATTTTAGATCGTCAGGATATTAATATTACATCTAGGAAATACAAGTTGGTTCCATCCAGACACTACAATTGTGGTACAAAAGGTATTGTATATATTGGAACATGTACGGCTTGTAATAGTTTTTATATAGGGAAATCTACACATACCCTAAGAAAAAGAATCTATGAACACTCATATGAAATAAAAAAGGGAAGGAGTCTAATGCATTCTACAAACATTCATTGACATGCAAAAATATGAATATTAAATTTGCGGTCATTGAGCAGGTAGTGATGGATCCTAGGGGGGGCAACTGGGAATCAAGGGTTGAATATAGGGAACTTTTTTGGCAACTAAAATTGGATGCCAGTAGACCCCCCCGGATTGAATGACAGCATTAGCATACAGAGTGTGTTGAGATTAAGACAGGCTAAATTATAAACATTTATAAATAATTTAAATATGTTCCTTGATGTATTTTTCATTTATATTTTATGTGAGTTAGATATTCATTTGGCTGTTTTTTTGCCTGCCCTGATTTCAATTTTTTACTGTGCAGAACACATACATTTTTAAACACGATACTAGTAATTTCAACAGTACAGTTAGGTTGAGTATTTAGGACTATGCATTACTTAGGGAAAATGTTTTACATGTATTATGTCCACTTAGTTAGAGGTGTCTATTCAGTAAAAAAGTATATTTTTATATACACACACATGTATTTTTTGTCGGTAAAAAAAATTTTTAAACTTGTGTATTCTTGTATACAAGTGCAAACATATACAACACACATTTTTATACGCAATACTTTTTTTAATAGCATTTAAGCTTGTATAGCAATGTATTGCTTTAAGATGAGCAGCAAATGTAATTAGATGCAATTAGTGCACAGATTGCTTGTAATATATAAGAGGAAAGGTTATGGAGGATTTTTTAGTTCTGAAGAAGCTTTGTTATTGTAACAAGGAGAAAGCTACTCAACTGAAATTTGTGCTGTCTGTTTTTATGGTTATTGAAATCGACGGTGGAGTTACTTGTCTTTGAAATAAATTTGGAATACATTTCGTGAAGGTTCCTGGTTTCTGCCTTGATCTGTTTTTGTTCTATGTAATTTACTCATACCCTTTACTAAAGATCCCACTTCCTGTTCTTTTATATCTGTTTTTGTTCCAAAACCCTTGATTCTTTGCCAGCTTCCTCCAGTACTTTCCAGCTCCTTCTTGCCTATTTTCTGTACCCCTAATTGCAGTCATCACTATTGGTAGAATCTTCTTTCTCTACTCCCATGTTGGCTTAGGTCTTAGGATACATTCCGCTACTTTATGGATATAATATTCTGTATGACTGCTGTTATTCTTCTTAAGGATCTGCATCAGAGAACCCATTCTTTCCTTACTTCTTGAATTATACCCTGCATCATCAACTTCCATTTCCACTATGAACTGTAGCTCTCTACTTGTGTTATGTATAACAGCCTTAACTGTGCAGCACTAAAATATCCTTTCAAATCAGATAATCCTACACATCCTTGTCATATTGGAAGGATCAACTTATCCCACTTGACTCTTGCCCTTTTCTCCTCCCAGATAAAATCCTTTATCTCTTTTATTAATCACTATCCACAATTCTCCTCTAGTTGATAAAATACACCTAACGTGTATAAAATCCATATCCATAGGCAAGAGCTTCCAGTTTCTCAGTTTTTGTATTATCATTTGTTAGTCCCTTTCCATATATTCTTAGCTGTCATAACAGAATCCTTTTTAACCATTACTCCTAAAAATTTAATTTTATCACATTTCCATAAATATGAGTACTGATAACCAATTCATGTGTGGGTACACAATTTACAGCTACAGTTTTTGTATCTTCATTAATGTTATATTCTGAAAAAAATGGAACTGTCTCAGGATATTCCACAACACAGAGATGTCATTTTTCAGATTCCATCAGGTACAAATTAATATCATCTGCAAATAAAGTCAACTTTTCTTGAATACAGATTGCATCCTTGAATTTCTGAATTCTTTATTTTCTTTGTGAGTGATTCTAAATATAATGCAAATAGTAAAAGGGAAACAGGACACCCCTGCTGGATTCCTTGTTCAGACACAACTCAGGAACCTTCCCACTCTGATTTTTGCTTCAGATTCCTCGTATATCACCCTAATTAACTGTATTATTGTATCAGGAAATGCAAATGTTTCCATTACCCAACTCATAAAAATCCCTTGTCAAATGCTTCCTCTGCCTCAAGATCCATCAAAAACATCAATGTTCCACTACTGTTGGTTGCCGCTCCTAAACAAAGCTACACATATCCATATTCATCAATTTTGGCAACACCTTTGCCATTCTTTTAGCCATCATAGACAGACACTTTATAATCATGGTTTAAATTGAAATGAGCCTATATGAACCTGGATCTAATAGGTCTTTACAGTCTTAAGGTATTACAGCCACTGCAGCATTTTTTCCAGTATGTTGGTATTCTCTCTCCTTTTAAAATACTGTTAAACAAAGCCTTCCGCATCTTTGTCACTTTCTTCCCTCATAACTTTCAAACTTACGCCGGAATACCATCTATTCATGGAGACTTTCCGGCAGATTTGTTATACATCACCATTTTTATCTCATCTCCTCCTCTCTTAACTGTTAAAATTAAGTCTCATCTACCTTTAACAGTGGCATATTTAAGTATTACATAAATATTTCCATTTGCGCTTTTTCTTGATTTCCATACTTCTTTGCTTTATACAAATTTTCATAAAACTTCCCAAAATATCTCTAATATTTCTACAGGATCTCTGGTTATTTTTTCTATCATAGGCTCCCTAAGTTTGGCAACAACCCTTTCTACATTCTACTGCCTAAGTCATTGTATCAAAAGTTTTTGTGATCTGGATTTATTATCAAAAAGGAGTTCCTTAAAAGCAGTCTTTCTAAACTTGTGCAGATTACCAATGTACTCCCTTAGTTTCCCTTTAGCACTCTGCAAGTATGCCTCTTCTTGTTCTGTGAGAATCCCCTTATTCTGTAATGTTTTAACATTTGTCAGCCCCTCTAAATATTTTTGTTACTTCTTAACCATATCTCTTTTTATTTTATTTCTACCCTATTTTTAAACTCCAGTTTCATTTTATCCCATTCACTACCTATAACTTCTGGAGTACTCTCTTTGTTCTCTAATAACTCCAGAATAATTTAAACTACTTATTCCATAAATTCCTCTCTTTTTATCAGGAAGGTGAAAAAGCACCAGTGTCTCATCTTTACTTAATTAGTCTGCATTTTTATCTTAGTAATTACTGGCACATGATCTGAAATAGTTAATGGATGTGTGTCAATGTTCTCAATTAAATGCACATGTTCCTGTGAAATATTTCTGTCTAGTCTACTACACTTACTGCACCTTAGGGAATATGTACATTCTTTCAGAGCTCCTACTATTGAATTCACATCTACCATACCAATATTTTAAGTTTCTTTAGAAATCAACCCTCTTTTGTTATATTTTCCTTTCTAGGCCTCCCAGAAACATCCTCATTGCTGCAAATAAAATTCCAATCCCCACCTATAAGTAATATTCACTGCTGAATTTTCCCCCAATTTTTTAAAGATCCATAATAGCCGTTTTAGGTGAACTACAAATGCATGCCAGAGTAATCCTCATCTATTGGCAGTAGTCCCTATACCACAAATCTGCTATTATCTTTTCCCCCTCTTCTAACACTATTGGAGCTCTTCTTCCCTACTTTTCCTTTGTCCCTGGTATTCTGCTGAGTATCCATCCTGAAATCTTTTATTTATCAAATTTACATGATTATTTCTTTCCAAATGTGTATCTTGTAGCATTGCTATTTGAACTCTGCATTTCTTAATATAATTATTATTTCCTTTTTGTCTATGCCTGTGAGATCATTCACATTCCAGGACAAACATGGAAAGTGTTGATATTACGATGATAAATCATTACTCCCACCTATTATATATGACAGGTTTTTTTTATTTCAATTTCCAGCTTTTGTGATACATGCAACCACTAATGTTTGCCAGGTTAATCTTTTATGCATTTTTTTCTTGTCATCAACATTGGAACCTTTGTCACATTTTACAAGATTTATTTTTTAATGAAAACCTTCAAATAAAAAAAAAACACCACCATAACCTGTTAACGTAATACAAACACACAATCTACGTCTTCAAATAATAAAGTTTAACCCTTTTAATAGGAACTGTCACAAATAATTATAAACGCATGCCTTAATTAACCTAAAATTGAGGTTATCCATGCTAAGATGCATGTTACTACCTATGTTTCCACTTACACTAATTGGTGTCTGTTCTTTTTTAATCTTTATTTCCCTCACAGATGTGAAAAACAGCTGGTATGATTTTAGAAAACATTAAATTTTAGCCTTGAAGAAACTGTTGTTTTGGCTTTTTATTGCCCTATTATCAGTTTGTCTTCATGGAAATGCAAGAAAAAAATGTAGTTCTCAGCTGCAGGCTTCTGAAGAAAAGATGAAACATTTATTACCAAAGGAAAACTTTTCATTACATTCAGTGTTTTCTTATTTACTTGTTGCCACTTAAAACTTGTTATTAGACTAAGCTAAGGGTCAGGCATTCACCTATGCAAAACTAAGAGAAAACATATCTACTCTACATATCTTTTCTCTTTATGCATTGTAATGCCTACACTTCTTAATGTTGAAAATGAAGCATGAAAGAGGGCAAAAAAGGCAACTGTTTACTTTTGTATTTATCACACACAAGACCAACTAAAATGCTTAATATAGACTATGCAATTTATATTGTGAAAGGTTTTACAAAAATACTGTTAAGAACAGAAATTTTTTATTTATGGTTACCTTTTCCTTTCTCTTCCCCTCCCCTCAGTGTCCTTCCAAACATTAATGACAAGTGAAGCAAATGCCCTTCAGTTCCCCACATGTTAAATAAAGTCAACAAAAGTCCACTCTTTCCACTTTTTCTTATACAGACATATTTCACGAATGCAATTGATACTTTACAGCCTTATATTTATTCAGTAGTTTCCATGTTGTTGGTCTTCTTACTGTTCATCTCCATCTCCCAACTCCAGTTCAGTTTCTAGGTACTCCTGATTCTTCTAGTCGACTCCTGTGCTTTACTCTGTCTTTCTAACATTTTCCTTTGGAACAGTGAAAAACCTTTCGCTGGCAAAGTCTTTCTGTGTACTTCATTATCAGAAGAATGAGAAGCAGAGTCACCTTCTTCTTGAAGGCTCATGTTTGCTGGACAAACTTTTGTATTTCCTCCTTAGCCTGTTCTGCATCAAAAATATTCTGAAGACAGCTGGATATAGCAGTTTGAATCTCATACCTGTCTCTCGACATTCCCTGATTACTGGAATAAATTTGATTTTCTTCTACCTGGTGTACAGTGAATAATCATTTAACACAAACACACTACTGTTTCCAACTTTTAAAACTTTACCCTTTCCCACAATTTTTGTCAGGATCAACTCTTTCTGTTAGTATGATTGTATCTTTACTAATACAGGTCTTGGCTATTTTCTCATGGCCAGATTTGGAGCATACACATGGTATGTCCTTTTAATTAACCGTTCCTGCTGTGGAATACCACTCCAGTTGCCTATTTGGGCCTTCATAAAATTAATATAGCCTGTTCCTTCTAGTTTCTCTGGTACAGCAGAAAATCTCAGATTTTCTCTGTGTGTTCTATCTTCTAATTCTACCATTTTTGGTATAGCTCTTCTTGAAGGTCTCATTCAGCCAGCCTTTTCTTCATTTAAACCTCTGATTTTTGAAGTTTTATCAGCTTATTTGAATATCTGTTTAAAGCCTATTCAATTTTTGCAGCCTTTTGTTATTTGAGTTGACATACTCTCCTTAGTGTTCCATTTATTCTAATCAGCTCTACGCACATTTGAATTATTTTTCCTCTAGATTACTGCAAGCCATGTCTTACACCAAAGCTGGAGCTTGAACTGCTTTTTTTTTGCCAAACAGGTGTAAGATTCTACCCAGTCAGAGTTTTCTCTTCACCCTTTCTACTTGATTTTCTTTCAGGCTCTCTTAGTTTCTTCTTTGTTGACATCTGGGCAGTGTACATACTAGTCAGTAACTAAATTTACCTGGCCCTTGTATTTCACTTTCTTTTTCACACTGGGAGAGATGAAGTTAAGCTGTTCGGTGCGTAGCCATCTTGGAAAGTCGAATTTATGATTCCACTGATGTCTGAGAAGACAATGCATTCTCCTCATATGTAATTTCGTATGCTGTTAGAACAAGATGCAATATTGCATGAGGTTACAACAAAAAGCAAGAAGGCCTAAACCCAAGAACTCTTGGAAAGTACAGTACAGCATCGATTATCCTAACTAATTGGGTCCTAGGGTGGTTTGGATAATCAAACTGATCAGATATCAAACATATAATTGAACGGGATAAAAAACTTTAAAAATCTTGTTTTTCTCTGCACACAGAAATACACTTTTCAACCATTCAGTAATTCCAGTGGACAATAAAGAATATTTTTCACAAGAGTTGATTACAAGTTCCAAAAACATGCTCAAGTGAATACACATGTTGACATATTCAGACTTCATGATTTTAAATACCCGAAAACTTTAGAAAGCTGGTTCGGATAACTGAGGTTTCAGATAATTAATGTTTGGATAATCAACTCTCTATTGCATTTTGCAACAGTCTCTCCTTGACAGGCAAAATTTGCCACAAATATTTCAAACTTCTCTTGTTTGGGTAGTGAGGGGAAAATCTTCCACAGAGCTAAATTTATGGTTTCTCTAAGAAACGTTATTGGAAATTAAGGGAGTCAGAGAAAAATTTTACACTTTATTCTCACCTCTAGAGACTGAAAAATAAAGCTTTCCTCTATGAAGTGACTCAACAGTTCTAGTCCTTGCCACAATGAAGCAATTATCCAGATGCAGTGAAATGGTAATCTCATGAGGTGTGAAAACAGTGAAGGCTAAACATTCGGAAATACTAAAAAACCAAAACCACTTGTAAACTTATAAAACCAAACAGTTCACAGCCACTCAGTGCCATGCCACTCTACACAGGTCAAAAATAGCAATCCAGTCCCTGAAATCAGGAAGAAAGAACAGAATCGGTAAAGTATAAAAACAAAACCACGTTTATTAAATATACTCTTCCAATGAAGGCCAAACATTGAAATTAACATGAAAACATGTGTGCGTATGTGTGTTGCTCTATTCTTAAAAGACGAATCACACATATATGACTCGCATGACACTGATCCTGTTCTGTCAAATAGCAAAATACTAAATCACTAGAACTGTCTGGATCAGTGGACTTGCACAGGGAGAAGATGCGTTTCCACAGCAATTCAGTGGCTGCCTAAATGAAAGTCAATTAAAAGTAATTGATAAATCTCATGTTGACCAAAAACTGCTCAAACATTTGCCCTACAGTAATATTTCAGAGGGAAGGCACTTGGTGATGGTGAAGACTGGACTACAAATAGGGGGGAAGGTGATAAACAAGGAAGGAAGACAGCACAATAGAGGACAGGATGGGGATATAGTCCCTTTTGTGCTGCTATGGGTACCAATCTGACAGATGTCATTCCTTTCTGCATTTGCCCACTAGATTGGGGCCTTAGATAACATTATGGGCAGTGCCAGGCAGCAATGTGACTCTGCTAGCCGCACAAGAATGTTTTCTATGTAACCAATGTGGACATCATGTCACCGTCCAAAAAAGAGAATATATCTTGCATTGTTTAGACGTTCATCTCTGTCAGCACCTCCTCCAAATCCTGCAGGGTAACATACTGGGACTTACCAGTGTTGTCAAAACAGTTTTCCTCCAGTGATCTATCATTTGTGGCCACCAAGGAACTCTTCAGGTTACCTCCCACAGTATGACCAATATTATTCCATGGACAGTCAGACCTGGAGACAGGCAGATACACAAGAGAAGGGAGGGCAAAATGATGAAGCAGGGCAACTGCCCTACAACTGATTCAGTTGTGGCTGGCACAGTATAAAATAGTAATAGAAATATAAGATGGCAGTCTAGTGCACTCCAACAAGCCAGAGAGGGTACAAGGAAAAGTACAGTTGGGAGAAGCTAGCCATAACAGCATATGTTCTAATGGATCACTGTTGCAGTAGTCTCTAAGCTATTTGGATATTATTCCCTGCAATGGCCAGCCTCCCAAAGCTTTGGCTGCCTCCCATGTCCTCCAACTGACAGGTGTGCTTGGGGCACTTCCTATAAAAAGCAGCTGGTGTGCTAAAATACTTCAGTGCATTTACTTGCACAGGAAGGAGGCAAGAGGCCTGTACACTTGTGCTAGGAAATAAACTGAATCACAATAATATACAAAAGGGTGCAAATAAAATCACCCTGACAAGTACAACAAGAACACACAGAGAAAAAGGGGCTGGAGGGTGGGATGGCTACTGCAATGGTAATCCCTCAGAGCATCTATTATTATGGTAAGTTTACTTAGGGTCTATATTGGATGACTGAACTTTCAAAAGTTCGACTGTCATATGGTCGACATCATATGATCGAATTTTTGAAAGTTCAAATGTTTTAATGGATATCTCCATACAGCATGGAATGGGAAGATTTTCCTTTTCTGCACTGTAGTGCAATCATGGAATTGGTATATTTAAAGAGCGGGGGGGGAGGTGCAGGGGGGCTTGCCCCCTGCTTAAAACATTCAGGTAGGTTATTTGTGTAGTTTTTTTTTTTTTATAAGATTTTCGAACTTTTAAAAGTTCGATCATATGGTATCAACCATATGACACTTGAACTTCTGAAAGTTCGATTATCTAATATAGACCTGTTTACTTACACAACTCTACTATGTTCATATATGCATCTCAGTAGGCTTAGCTACTTGGGCAGATTTCCATAACTTGGTCAGGAGTACTAAAAAATGGAGGAGGCCAGTAAATAAGACTGCAGGAACAACTGGATAATGGTCCTGGGAAAGCCTGTTCTGGACCTGGTAAAGGAATCCAGTATATAGTGCTTTGTAAAAGTGTGTACAGAGGATAAAATTGCTGCTTCTAGAATATTTCTGGAGACTACCCCTTTCCAGAAAGCCACCAAAGAAGCCAATGTCCTTGTTGAATGAGCTGTAGTCTAGAAGTGGCTTTTTGTAGCTAGTATAACAAAAAGTAATAGCATGGGACAACAATTCAGAGTAGTATCAGGGCTGCCTGTGTACATCCAGGTAGGGAAGAATTTTTTCTCCCCTGTTTTCTGGATTAGGAAAGAAGACTGAGAGATTTATGACTATAGGAATCTCTGAGATTGCTTTAGGCATATAGATATACTCAAGGAAAAAAGAGTTATGTACTTACCATAACTTAGCATATGTGCTATCCAGAGTCATTATTTATCACAGATGGGTCTTGGATCCAAACCAGCAACTTCTCAGGCAGATCCAGAGCTTAAGCTCCTCCCCTTTCCACAATTCCTTGCTACCTTCTAACCCCCAGATCAAGTTTGCTAACTTAGTAGAAATGCAGAAACAACTGCAATAGAAGGCCAAATAATTTCTCACCAAATACAAGCCAATTCAGCCTCGCCAGAACTCCCAGAAGCAGGGCAGGAATGCGATGAATAATAGGTTCATAGGTTCATAAATAGTACTAAGCTAACTGCCCTTGTGAGCCATTTTAAGCTTAGCCAATTATCCCTTGTGAGACTCAAACCCTGCACCTTGTGGTGTTTGTAAGGCAAACACCTTAACCATTAGGACACTGAATAGCACAGATGCCAAGTTATAACTCTTTATCGGATGCTATCCATGTCATTATTCAGCACAGATGGGTCAGAGTCCCCAGCTACTATGTATCCTGGGTGGCCTCAAGGAAGAATATGCCGGACTACGGAGGAACCAAAGGAAGCCCTGTTCCTAGAAACCAAATCCAATTTGTAGTGTGAAATAAAAGTATGTGGATTAGACCAAGTCACAAAAATCACAAATTTCATGAAGAGAAAGTCTAGCCAAAAAGGCTGATGATGTAGCAACAGACCTAGGAGAATGGGCCTTAACAGGTCTGTTTAATTCTAAATGTCTACTAGCATAAATGGAGGAATCCACCTGAAAATAGTCACTCTGGAGACTTCCTGGCCCTTTCTGTTTTGAGAGAAGGCCACAAAGAGTTGGTCCAACTTTCTAAACCTCCTCAGTCCTTTTTAGATAAAAATGTAATTGTCTGTGGACATTTAAACAATGCAAAGTATATTCTCCTATATTAGAGTAATTAGGGAAGAAAACTGGTAGGTGAATTGACTGATTGAGACTAGCTTCCAATGCCACTTTAAGGAGGAAGGAAGGATTTGTTCTAAGGGACACTCTGTCCTTAAGATCATGAACAGAGGCTTAATGCACAGAGCCTGGAGTTCCGAGACCCTCTTGGCCACAGTAATGGCCACTAAAAAGGTGGTCTTCCAGGAAAGAAATTGAATATCACATGAATGAGCGGGTTCAAAAGCTTTTTGTGTTAGGGACTGCAGCACCAAGGTCAAATCCCATGGTGGGGATAAATCTTTAATAGGAGGTCTAAGAAGAAAAAAAAACCCTTTCCAGAAAGGCTTTACACAGTTTGGAAGAAAAGATAGGCTCATTGCTGATATGGAAATTGGAGATGGCAGCCAACTGGAGATTAATAGCAGAAAAACTCGCCACATCCTAAAAAAGGGAAGATAAGAAGAGCAAAATAGGAAGAGGGGCTGAAAAAGGATGAAGATTTTGTCTGGCCCAAATGGAATACCTTTTCCATTTACTGGAATGCATCTTCTTTGTAGACATTTTTTAAGAAGCTAAAATAATACTCCTCACTGGGGATGGAAGCCTGGACTGTGAAAGGATTACTGGAACTGGAGAAACCATATGGTTAGATGAAGGGTCCAGAGATTGAGAAGTGGAAGCCCCCAGGTATGGGATCTGGAATGGGATCCAGTATTCAAGGTGGATACTTCAGATGAGACCTTAGGAAGGAGGAACACGCCTGATGAGGCCAGAAAGGGGCAATGAGGATGAGAGGGGTCTTCAGACGATGAGCTTTCTGAAGGACTTTGAGTATTAGGGGAACAGGAGGGTAAGCATAGAGGAGACCTGGAGGCCAATCATAAACTACAACATCCCTGGGTGACTCCCCTGATGGGGGGATCAGGGCAAAGTAATTGCTACAGTTGTGGTTGACTGAGGAAGCAAAAAGGTCACAGCAAGGCTGACCCCAATGGTCAAAAATTTGTCTTGCCACTGATGGATTCAGGGACCACTCATGAGGACTTAAGATGGACCTGCTGAGCCTGTCATCCAACACGTTAGAACTCCTGAGTACATGAGTTGCAAGAAAAAAGTGCCTGGAAGACAATGCCCATTCCCACACTCTCATGGCCTCTCTGTACACAGGATAAGACTGTGTTCCCCCTTGCTTGTTGATATACCAGACAACTACCATGTTGTCCACCTGATCAGCTATAGTCCCCAGAGGGAGGCACTCCTGCAAGGCTTGCAATGTTAGAAGCGCTGCTCTCATCTCTGGGATGTATATGTGCAATTTGGTCTCTGCAGGGGACCACTTGCCTTGAACCATCCTGCCCTAGAAATTCCCACCCTACCCCAACTTGAGATGCATCTGTGGTCATTGTGGCCTTGGGTGGGGAAAGACAAAATGACCTGCCTAGAAATAGGTCCTGAGACTGAAGCCACCAAGCAAGATGATTCCTGCACACCTGAGTCAACTTTATTGTTATGGACATGGGCTGAGATAGAATGGACTATTGGACTACCAGTGTCCATTGGAGAACTTGCATGTGATACCTGGTGAGAGGCACCAACTGAATGGCAGCCGACATCGAACCTAATGTTTGGAGAATCAAGTGAACCAACGGGTGTGCTAGCTCCAGCAAAAGAGACCTGATCTCAAATAAGTTGGACCCTATGGGGAGGCAGTGCTGCACTCTCCAATACCATGTCCAGCTGGACCCTGATGAACTCTATTTTTTTGCTCAGAATGACACTGGACTTGGGAAGATTCACTGTGATGCCTAGATGCTGGAAAAGGCTGAGGACACATCTGGTGACCAGTGATAGTTGATGCCTCATGGGAGCCATGAGAAGCCAATTGTCCAGGTACAGAAAAACCTGGAAAACTTGCAGCTGGAGATGAGCTGTCACCATTGCCATACATTTGGTAAACATCCGGGGGCTGTGGTGAGTCCAAAGTGATGGGCTCTGAGCTGGTAATGACTGGCCCCTAACCGAAAGTGTCTAAGTGTCTCCTGGAGCATCTGTCAAACTTTATATGATAGTACGTGTCCTTGAGATCCACTGAGCACATCCAATTGTTCTTGCGCAAGAGAAGCAGAATGGACTGAACAGTGATCATCCTGAACCTGGACTTCTTGACAGACAGATTTAGCTCACTGTGGTCCAGAATCAGACACAGGTCCCCGGTCTTCCTTGGCACCAAAAACAAGCGAGGGCAAGTTCCGGACTCTTGTTGTCCTGTTGGGACATCTTGAATGGCTCTTTTCCAGAGGAGGTCTTGCACCTCGAGATAGACCAACTTCCTTTGGCGAGGTGGTATGTCTGGGAGAAATTTCCAAACTGGAGGGGGTTGGGAGAAGTGAATGGAGTAATCCCTGGAAGTAATTTTTAACAAACACTGATCGGAGGTGAGACTTGTCCAGGCTAGTGGATGAAGGAAGAGTCAACCCCCGAAATGTCTCCAGGGCAGGACAGTCAGGCAGCATCTCAGGAGCACTGGAAGGACTTCTCCGAGAAGGGTGCCCATGAGCCCTGGTTCTACGGACCCCCTCTGCCCCTGGGGCAGCGTTTGCCATTGAATCCCCTGGCCCGGCCTGTGGAATAGGATTCCTGGGGAGCATCCTGAAAGGCAGACTGAGTCATCCAGAAAGTACAGTTGTGTACACTTACCATAAATGTAGATGTTCAAGTGTATTCACTGTTGCAGTCATCACACTTGGGTTATCTGCCTGCAGGTAGCCCTCAGTCAGCCTGCATACCAGAGACTTAGCATTTTTGCATTGGTTGCTGTCGCTCCAGGACTGACTTCAGGTCATCAGGGGTATAAATTCAGGCATCCAATGCCATTACATTGGTTTTTCTTGCCCCAAATATCAGAAGCCCCCCAAATAGGGAGCTAAGTTATGGTGGAAAAAACATCACCAGTAAAAGTAAATAGCAATAGCCCTGAAAGGGTTGAATAATAGACAGTGATGGAGAGAGAGAGAGAGAGAGACAAGGGGGCTGGAGGGTGGGAAACCAGGACTGCAACAGTGAATACACTCGAACATTTACATTTATGGTAAGTGTACACAACTGTACTATGTTCTTCATATTTCACTGTTGCAGTCATCACACTTGGGTAGATTCCCAAAGCTGAAGAAAGGCAGTCAAGAAGAATTGGGGCTAGAAAGTTTGCCCTGCAGGACTGCTGTTGCAAAACCCGCCCTGGATTTGGAAAATATAGGCAGGTGGTAATGCTTGGTGAAGGTGTCAACAGAACTCCAGGTAGCAGCTTCCAGAATGTCCCTGGAAGGGGCTCCCCTGAGGAATGCTGCAGAGGTAGAAGTTGCCCTGGTGGAGAGCGTTCTGACCCCCTTAGGGGTTGGTTTTCCATGGTGTTTGTAACAGAAATGGATACAGTGTGCTATCCATTTGGAAATTGTTTGTTTTGATATGGCCTTGCCCTCTGCCACAGGTGAAAAACTGACTAGTAACTGGTCAGATTTCCTGAAGGACTTTGTCCTATCAAGGTAGAATCTGAGCTGTCTGTGCACCTACAAAGAGTGCAGGATCTTTTCCCCTTTATTTTGAGGATTAGGGAAGAATGTTGGCAAATGGATAGATTGGTTGAGAGCTACACTGGACACCACTTTAGGCATAAAAGTAGGGTTAGTCTTGAGGGAGACCTTGTCAGCATGAAAAATAATGAAGGGTTCCACAGCCATAAGTGCTTGTAGCTCAGACACTCTTCTTGCTGAGGTGATGGCCAGAAGCAAGGCTGTTTTCCAAGAGAGGAATTTTAACTCTGCTGACACTGCAGGCTCAAAGGGGGGTAGTGTGAGATTTTCCAGTGCAAAGGTAAGATCCCAAACAGGGGTGGGGGTTCTCCTTGGTGGCCTTACATTGTTGCCCCCACTCAGGAACTGTTTGATGAGAGGGTGGGAGAAGAGAGGTGGCTCAGTGTTGTAATGAGCCGAGATGGCAGAGGCATGGATCTTAATGGAAGAGAAGGATAGGCCTCTGTAGAGTAGATCTGCTAGGTAATCCAGGATTAGAGGTAAGGAGGGCAGTGCTGTGTCCACTCCTTTAGACTGAATCCAGGAACAATACATTTTCCACTTATCAGTGTAGGATTTCCTTGTACTGGGTCTTCTGGCTTCAAGAATGACATCCAGCACCCGCATGCTTAGGCTGGTCACTGGGGAGGAATTCAAAGGATAAGCCAGGCTGCAAGGCTCAGAGTTTGCAGATGTGGATGCAAGCTCTGTCCCTCCTGCTGAGTGAGGAGGGTTGGGATCTGGGGTAGGTGCCATGGTGGCACCGGTGACAGGCTGCACAGTAGTGGATACCAGTGCTGGCATGGCTAGTCTGGGGCAATCAATATTGTCCTTGGTCTGTCCTGTCTTATCTTGAGTAATATTCTTGTAGGAAGAGGCAGAGGGGGAAATGCATAGATTGAGAGGTTTACCCACTGGAAGGATAGAGCATCCCCTTTTCAGGCCCTACAGTGAAGTGTTCTGGTGCAGAATTTGCTGAGCTGGTGATTGTAGGGGGAGGCAAAAAGGTCCACCTCCGGGGACCCCACTTCTGGGTTAGAAGGCTGAAAGTGCTGGGGTCTAATTGCCACTTGTGTGGGTCTAGGAGATTACTGCTCAAGTCGTTTGCCAGAGAGTTTTGTTTGCCTGGCAGGAATTGAGCTTGCAAATAGATATGCATGTCCAAGTCCGTGTTCTACAGGGTCATGTCTAGCCTGCAGAGTGGGTAAGAGTGGGTTCCCCCCTGCTTGTTGATGTACAACATAACTGTGGTGTTGTCTGTTTTTATTAGCAGGGGTCCTGGTGAGAGTAGGGATTTGAAAGCTGTCAGAGCATGCTGAACAGCTAGCATCTCTTTTTGACTGATGTGCAGATGAATTTGACTTTGGCTCCAGTGGCCCTGAATGCACTTATCCAGATGTGCCTCCCAGGCATAGTCTGATGCATTTGTGGTTACGGTCTGGGCAGCGTGGGGTAGTGTAAAGGGAAGTCCCTTGTTGTGGTTGCATGCTGCTGCCCACCAAAGAAACTCTGTCCTTAGACAAGGTATGATAGGTATGATGGTTTCCAGGTCCTGAGAATGTTGGCACCAAAGGCTTAAGTACCACTGAAGTTTCCTCATATGCAGTCTGGCATATGGAATTAGTAAAATGCAAGAGGACATCAACCCTAGAGCCAGCAGGATTTTACTTGCAGATAGCTAGGTTCTGGTGGCCATTTGAGGGAAGTAGCATGTTAGACAGGCTTGTTTTTCTGGAGTAAGGAAAGCCATCTGGGATGCTGTGTCCAAGCTTTCTCCCAGGAATACAATCTTTTGACTGGGGACTAGTTTTTATTTCTTTTCATTGTTAGTGTACCCCCAGGGAGGTTAGAAGGTTCTTTACAAATGTCAGGTGCTGCAACAGTTTTTCTTGACTGTCTGCCTGAATCAGGCAATCTTCCAAGTAAGGGTATATTTGAAGCTTTCTCTGTCTACAATAGGCAATGGCTAGAGCCAGGCATTTTGTGGAGACCCTGGGAGCAGTGGATAAGCCAAAGGGAAGTGCAGAGAACTGAAAATGCATAGATCCTGCCCTGAAACGTAGATATTTCCTGCATGAGTCCTTGATAGGGATGTGCAGATAGGCTTCTTTTAAGTCTAGCGTGCCTAACCAGGCATCTTTGGACAGCATAGGAAGAAGCTGCTGAAGGGTGAGCCTTTTGAATTTTGGTACCACCAGGAAGGTGTTTAAAATGGAAAAATCTAGGATTGAATGCCAAGTGCCCTCTTACTGGGTTCCAGGAAAAGTCTGGAATAAAATCCTTGACCTATCTCTTTTGAAGGAATAGGTTGAACTGCCCTTATGGAGAGCAGGGAATGAACTTGGTTTTGTGCCTCTGCCCACTGGTTTGGAGGAAGGTCTGGGAACTCTTTTGGGGTTGGCAGTATGTGGAAGTAAAATTTGTACCCCTGAGCTACAATGTTGATGACCCATCGGTCTTTGGTGATGGGGGTCCAGTTTTTTGCATGGTGGGCAAGTTTTCCTCCTAGGGGCACGAGCAATTGGGCAGAGGTGAGGAGTGGAGATGAGAAGTCATTGTGAATTCTTTCCTTAAGGCGGTGGCTTAGCACTCCCTGCTTCAGAAGTGGATGTACTCCATTGCTTAGATCTCTGCATACCCTGAGACTGTAATCTGGGTGGTCTGTTTCCCCTTGGTCTAGTTTGAGGTGGCCTTCAGGGGGTTGGAAAGGACCAATGTCTCGAGGAGCAATGCCTACTGAATCTTGGAGGCTGCACTTGCAAGAAATCTTTGACTGTCTGCATAGACTTAGCTTTTTCTTCCATCTTTTTTAGAACCTCTTCTGCTTTGGGGCCAAACAGATTGTCCTTATTCAAAGGAGCATCTAATAATTTTGATTAGACATGGTCTGGCAAGGTCTGCTCCTTAAGCCAAGCATGCCTTTTCAATACAGAACCAGTGACTGCTGCCCTGCAAGATACTTCTAAGGCGTCAAACCCACATTGCACGGTATACTTGCTGACTTGACTGGCAGAATGCATAAGTTCCTGTAATTCTTTATTTTCTGCACAGTCTGTAAAGGTAGATAATTTTTGCTTAATAAGTTCCATGTTGCTGGTATTTCAGCATGTGAATCTGGCAATTCAATGCCCTAATGGCGAGAGTTGTAGAGGTGTATACTTTTTTACCCCATCTGTCTAAAGCTCGGGAATTCCTGTCCAAAGAGGTGGGATTCTTAGCTATTGTGGCTTTTATTCCTTTAGGCCCTTGGGAAATAACCTCTGGGTCAGCAGAAGGATTTCTGAAAATAAATTTGAGAGAGTCAGGGACTCTGTAGTACCTGCTTGGTTTCCTTGGGGGTAAAGTATCAGGAGTTAGACTGGATTCCACAAAGACATCATCCACAACATCCAGAACAGGAGGGACAGCTAAAGGTCTATGTTGTGGCAGCTCTAAAAATTCTCTGAGACTCTTTTTGGACTGAGGATAATCCTGGCATTCCCAGTGGAAATGCTCTCTTAAAGTATGTAGGGTTTCACCAAAAGAAAAATCCTCAGGAGGGGAAGCTGAGGGAATGGATTCCTCTGCACCTGAATCTTCATAAGCAGATAAAGGCATGTCTTCATATTCAGAAACCTCAGAGTCGTCGGAATCCGGGTCAGCTAAAGCTGCTGGGGACAGGTCTCTTCTTCTCTTAGCAGGGGAAGGCTGGCTTCCCCTAATCAACATAATCAGGTCTTCTGCCATTTTAAGTATTTGAGATTGTGGCAAGGAAGCAGGTGCTTGAGTTTTAGTCGTCAGTTTTTTAGGCGTAGCTCGTACTCTTGATCTTAGAAACTCTGTAGTTTTAGACAGAACTGAAGACGCAAAAGAAGTCGCCAGTTTATGTCGAATATCAGTAATGCAAAGAACTTCCTCAGAAGCCGGTGCCTGCACAGCAGCTATGGACCCATCCAAGGTAGAGACATCCACAGGTTCCGTAATCAAAAAAAAGTCTCACGGCATACTGGACTCCAAACAGGTCTTGGTAGCGGCCTTTGAATCCATCGAAGTGGGCATCAGGGGCTGCAAAAGCACCTCACTGGCTAAATGGCGACTAGCTTAACCGAAGTGTCATTGGCAGTTTTGGACCTGTGTGGTCTGTCTCTGTCTGTCTTCATCCTTACGTTTTTTGGGAAGATTGGTAGTCGGATGGCTTACCAAAGCCATTTTGGAATACAGATATCGAGAGCAAAAGCATTTAGCGACAAATAGGGGCCAACAACGAAGAGTTTGGGCATTGAGCAAAGCACAAAACTGATAGCGAGGTACATCATGGTCTGGGCCTAAACAAGTGATGCAGTAAAAATAGAAATCTCTGTGTGGCATTTGCTTCCCACAGGCGAAACAATTGTTAACTTTTTCTGACATTGGTTAGAGCAAGAAAAAAGGATTCCCGACAGGGTACTTAGCTTTAGAAGACTTCTGGGTGATTCACTTTGGAAACGAAAACTCAGGTATCGGCGAACAGGTTCTCGGCAAGAAAGACTGATGTAATGGCGTCGGATGCCTGTTTTTATACCCCTAACGACCTGATGTCAGCCCTGGAGCGACAGCAACCGACACAGAAAAACTAAGTCTCTGGTATTCAGGCTGACTGAGGGCTACCGGCAGGCAGATAACCCAAGTGTGATGACTGCAACAGTTAAATATGAAGAGCATCCAAAGTTTCTTACTTCTCCTCTGAGTCTTAGCAAAGGACCACAGTGGAGTAGAAAACGTGATCCCTACTGCGGAAAGTCTTGCCTTTCTGCTTACTGTAGGTTAATGTTTCTTTAACAAATGGTCCAAACATGGTGGAAATGTCAAATGGGGTGTTAGTGAAAGATGCCTTGAAGGGTTCTGCAAACCCCCAAATCCGAAGCTAGGCATGCCGTCGGATAGCAATGCCAGTGCCTGCCACTCGAGAAGTGGCCTTCGCAGTATTGGAACTCAGCCTCATCGAAGCATTAGCCAAAGAGGTTAGAGTAGACAGCCTTAGAGAGACTAGTTTGAGATTCTCTGGAGGCAACAACTCTGACAGGGAAGTGGTAAGCTCCAAAACCAAATTCCTATGAAGCCGGGTAAAATGGGCCAAGTAACTACTTGATCTCAGACCAAAAGTAGCTGAGGCAAACACAGCTTTCCAAAATGGTCAGTTGCCTGGGACTCCTTGTTCGGGGAAGGATCGAGGATCTTTGCTCAGCTAGCTCCTTCTTAGAAGCAGCAGCCACCATAATGGCACTGACAGGGACCCCTTTGCTCCAAAAAGATCTATCCTTGGGAGGACTGAGAAATTAAAGAACTGAGTAACCTGGAGGACAGATAATTTAACTACGCTACAGATGGAAGAGATACTTACAGAGAGCAAAAAAACCCAGGAAAAATAACCACTTATCTGCTAACTGCTAGCCTGAACCTGGACCACATCTGAAGCATTTCGGTGGCTAATGAGATCTGCGGGTTAGAAGGTAGCAAGGAATTATGGGAAAGGGAGGGGAGGGGTTTGAGCTCTGGATCTGTCTGAGAAGTTGCCGGCTCGAATCCGAGGTCGGATCAAAGACCCATCTGTGATGAATAATGACAGATAGCATCAGGTCCCCATTATTATGAAACATTATTTAAGGTTGATCCATCATAAGTGCATGTAACTCATATACTCACCTAGCAGATGTCAGAACAATAAGTAAAACAGTCTTCCATGCTAAGAAACTCAAATCAGCCTCATGAGCTGGTTCAAATGGAGACAAAGTAAGCTTTTCAAGCATAAAATTGGGATCTCAAGGAGGCAGCAGTTATTTTCTAGGTGGATAAGTATGTAATACCCCTTTCAAAACTGTTTAACTTGAACATTGTTCAAAAGGGGACGATACAAGGGAAGACAAGTAGAAATGGCTAACAAGTGTACCTTGACAGAGGAGTATAACAAATCATTGGACAGTAAATCACATAAATAATCAAGAACAAGATGCAACTAGAGCTGAAAAGGGTCCTGGTTCTTTGAGTAGCACCAACTAGAAAATCTTTACTACTTACATATATGACATTCTGGTATTTTTTTTTTGCCTCTTAACACCTGCTGCATGTCTACAGACAAAAGGTGCCTGAAAGGTATCAAAATTCTATCATCCCCGGCTATTAACTGCAGAGTTTTCAAATTGAGGTGTATCAAACTTCCCCTGCCTTGCATCAATAAACCCAGTCTGTGGGAAAGCTTGTGGAAATTGCCAATGGCCAGACTGAAAAGAAGAACCATTGTTTCCTTCATCTGAAGGATGTTACCATCACAATTTTTGGAGAGTCATTCTGGATGTATAGAAGTAAGTGAAAAGGGCAGAAACTCATTCAGGTACATTCCTGTTCACAGGAATGAGAAAGTTTCTGTCTTTCAGGCTTGATTGCAAGTAATCCAGGAGCAGAATTTCTTTCACAGTCTGTTCTGAGATGAGGTAAACAAATCAACTTGAGGTGTTTTCCACAGCTGTATCACTTCTTGGAAGATCCTAGGATGAAGTTTCCACGCATGGGGTTCAATCCTGGTCCTGTTGAGCTTGTCTGCAGTAAGGTTTTTCTTTAATGGACTGTATGAGACCTGAAGATTCAGACTGAGCTGAACTGCTATATCCCAGGTTATCATAGCAATTGTCAGTAGGAACTGGATTAATATCAGTAACAGCAGCAGATTTTGTTAAAGAAATGACTGCTGGATCTATTTTAAGATTAGAAAGCAGGTACGTATGGATCTGAGGCACCTTATATAACCTGTCAAACCTCTTAGGAACTGAGGTTTGGCCATTAGCGAGGCTTGATGCAGTGAAAAACACATTCTCTAGAGCAGATAATACAGAAGGAATGGGTGCAACTTTGGGCATCTGTATCTCTGCATCTGTAACAAATTATAACACATTTTTTGTGTTATAGGAATTTCATTCTGATCCCACTGAAACACTTCCATCATATTACATAAAATGTCAGTGAAAGGTATTTCATCGACAAGGAAATCTGAAACAATACTGTCCTCAGAATCAGAATGTTCAGACTGAGAAGAAACTCCTGAGGTATAACCCCCCCCTTGCAATGACTGCTCAACTGACTGAAAGAGCTTGTCAGAATGAGAAAGAACTCTTCCTTTTTCTCTCAGAACATTGAGAAGACTAGGAAAATGCAGTAATCAGTTCTTTGGCAAATCCCAATAAATCTGCCCTGAAACAGAAACAGGAGACAGGAAAATTTCTCACTAAGCACCTTTTCTTTTAACAATGTCTGACTGTTAGGCATACTGACCCCAGCTTTCAAACTCCATTCTCACCAAGTGAAGGCCATTCACTTGTACGTTTTCTAGACAATGACAAAATCAGCTTTCTCTTGTCTAGTAAGCGTACCCCTACAGCTGCAGAGGACATGATTAACTTCTAGTCTTTGGTTTACAGGTATAGACTAGGCTAATGATCACCAGGGTCTTTAGAAGTGTAGCCATGCAATCTAACCTGTGTCCTTATGTAACATGGGCATTTACTTGAAGGGAGTATGTTATTAAGTGTGCAAAGATTGGGTGGGGGACATGTTATTCTCTGCCTCTATTAGAGACATGGAGGCCAGACCCGCGGTGAATTTCCAATTTCCCCATCCATTGATCAAGGTTATACTTAATTAAGATTAGGGATAGACTCTGCTTTACATGGATGGGGAGCTTCTGAAACACACATCTGTCTTGCCAGCATGTTTTATTTATGTCATAAGCAAAATTTAAATCCCTGGATCTAGTGGTTCTGATGCTTGTTCATTTTGTGGATGTGTAAAAGGTCCATCAGTACTGGACATGAGGATTCTTTGTATGCTAGGCATAGATTGCTTCTTAGTAATCTGAAGGGGAAGAGTATAGAGATATAGCTTTAAGGTGATCCATATAGGACAATGTGTTTATACCGTGGATTCTCCTGGTAAGGAACCTTTGTGGGCATTCCAGCTGTTGCATATGTCTGGTCAGGTACATGCCAAAGGGGGCATTATACTTGATGATGGGTCTGATAAAGGCCAAATAAAGTGGCACTATGCCTTCCTTGGACCTGGATGCCATGCCCTTACTTACAAGTTGGGCAACATAGAATGATTCTGTTACTACATTGGCCACATGTTGGGCAAAGGACAGATTATTGTCTATATGTTCCCACATCCCTAATTACTGATATGGGTGTCTTACTGATGGAGTGTAATTAGCCTGGGTGGCAGTTTTGCCAAAAGGAATTATGATGCATCGAATTTTAGTCCATGAAATTAACACCAGTCATTTGTCTGTGTTAGTCCCTCTAGTAAGATGTTTGGGTCATGGGTGGAATCTATGATAGTGTAGTGGATTTTACTTTAAACTGCTGCAGTACCCTACATGTAATTATTGTAACACAGGCCAGCTGGACCCTTTTCACACTTTAGCAAGCAGATGGGAAACGTTTACTTCTAACCATCAGACATTATTAGATTAATGCATTCTGTTCTTTGCACAAAATGTCTCGGAGATAAAAAGAATTTATTCCTTACCATAACGTTCCATCTGTGTTGTAGATCTTTATTCATTCATTACTGTTAGGACTTCGGTTCCATCCTCGGAACCGACACGGCCGTTTCCAAGCTCGCGCCAGACAAAAACTCTCAGCTAAGACCTACCCATAATGCCCCCCTCAAAGTTACTCCAGATCGAGTTTTCCCGCCCTATATAATAGAGATAGTAAGAGAAAAAAAAGTAGGAGGCTCTGTCTGAGCAAATACCCTAACCAGGATTTCCTAAAATCCACCAGGAGTCCAGGCAGGGGGAAGGAAGGCAGGAAGTAATGAATGAATAAAGATCTACAACACAGCTGGAACGTTATGGTAAGACATAACTTTTTTATCTGATGTTGTAAATCTTTATTCATTCCTTACTGTTAGGACCGAGCCCCCAGCTAGTTGAGTCCTGGGTGGCCCTAAGGAAGGATATTCCTAAGCACAATAGAAATAAAAGATGCTCATCCCCTGGAGGCCAAATCCAATTTGTAATGAGAGATAAAGGTATGAGGTCTTGCTCAAGTGGCTACTGCGCAGATATCATCCATAGAGGCTCTGGAATGAAAAACTACAGAAGTAGCCATCGATCTAGTAGAATGAGCCTTTATTCTGGAAGGTAAGGATAACTTATTCTGTAAGTAGATAAAGGTAATAATGTTTCTAAGCCAGGAGGATAAAGTCACTTTGGAGACAGGTTTACCCAATCTGGGTCCTGCAAAGGCCACAAACAACTGATCTGTTTTCCTGAAAGATTTAGTCCTGTCCAAATAACAACGAAGCTGCCAATGCACATCAAGGTTGTGCAGATGTACTCCCCTCTGTTAGAATGTTGAGGGAAGAAAACCGGCAAGTCAATAGATTGGTTAATAGAAAAACCAGAAATGACCTTGGGCAAGAAAGAAGGGTCAGTACGAAGGGACACCCTATTCCTGTTGAAGTTCAAATAAGGTCTCTTGACACTCAAGGCCTGCAGCTCAGATACTCTTCTCGCTGAGGTAAGTGCTACTAGAAGTAGAGTCTTCCATGACAAAAACTTTATATCACATGAATCAAAGGCTCGAAAGGAGGGCCTGTGAGAGACTGAGGTACCAAGGTCAAGTCCTAGGGTTCTATGGGGGGCTTGACAGGAGGTTTAACGTGTAATACTCCTTTCATAAATGTCTTACACAGGTGGTGTGACATAACTGAAAAATTATCAAATCCATTATGGAAATTAGCGATAGCAGCTAAATATACAGTGATTGTCAATGTTAAGGCTCCTGCATGTAGAAGAGTCGTCAGGTATTGTAGAATCTTTTGAATAGGCATAGAGAAAGGATCTAAGTTCTGACCTTTGTCCTAGATAGAGAACCTAGTCCATTTACTAGAATAAACTTTCCTGGTGGAAGGTTTGTGAAAAGCCAGAAGAATTTCATGAACAGAGGATGAGATATCAGGTAGCCTGGCAATCACTGGAAGTGGAGGAACCAAACTGTGAGCTTGAGGCTGTAGAAATTGGGATGAATCAGTCCCTGAGGATGAGATAACAGACCTTGGGAATGATCCAGGATCCACGGGCTGTGAATCAGATGAGGCCATAAGAACGGGAACCAGACTTGACAGGGCCAATAAGGGGCAATGAGGATCACTTTGTTTCTTAACCTTTGAGCTTTTTGGAGGAATTTTGGAATGAGGGTAAACAGAGGAAAGGCATACAGTAGACCCGGGGGCCAATCGTGCATTAGAGCGTCCCTCGGGGGTTCCCCCTGAGGGGGGATCAGGGCAAAGAAGCTTCTGCAATTGTTGTTTAAGGGGGAAGCAAACAGATCACAGCAAGGCTTGCCACAGCGGCGGAAAATCCGATCTGCTATTACAGGATTGAGGGACCACTCATGAGGCATTAGGATGTTCCTGCTCAGATTGTCCGCAATAAGGTTGGAACTCTCAGGAATGTGCATTGCAATAAGAAAGCAGTTGGAAGCTATCACCCAATGCCAAATCCGCATGGCTTCCCGACACAGGGGGTAAGACCTGGTTCTGCCTTGCTTCTTGATATACCAGACTGCTGACATGTTGTCTGACTGAATTGCAATGGTCCCAGAAGGTAGGGATGTATGGAACGCTTGCAACGCTAAGAGAACTGCCCTCAGTTCCAGGACATTTATGTGCAAATTGGCCTCCATGGGGGACCAGGTGCCTTGGATCCTCTTTCCTTGGAAATGACGCCCCCACCCTAACAGGCCAGCATTCGTGGTCACCATGGCCGTGGGTTGGGGGAGACAGAATGGTCGACACCAAAGATTTGATTGTGACTTCATCCACCATAGCATTTCTTCCTTGAAAAGATTTGTAAGATGTCTCATGTGGTCGAGTGGGTGAGTTAAGATCGACCATTGTGCAGAAAGGAGCCACTGTAGTATTCTCATGTGCAACCTTGCCAGTGGTACTAGAGTAATGGCAGCCACCATGGAGCCTAAGAGCTGCAGTACAAGGTGTGCTGGTACATAGGTCTGTGGAAGGAGGGTTTGGATTTGGTCTTATTTTTGAATGCCTGTGAGGAGAGAGAGAAGCTTGACAGGATGTTGTGTCGAAGACTGCTCCACTGAACTCCAGTGTTTTTGTTGGGAACATTTGAGATTTGTCCTTGTTGATTGTAATCCCCAAGCAGAGAGTGAGGCTTTGAGTGTAAGAGAGGCTGCGGATTAGAAGATTTCTGGTCGGGGTAGTAAGGAGCCAATCGTCTAGATACGGAAACACCTGGAATCATTGTAGTCGAAGATGAGCTACTACAACTGCCATACATTTGGTGAACACTCGGGGGGGGGTTGTCGAGAGACAGAATGTCAGTGCCCTGAACTGGTAGTGATTGGGTCCCGTACGAAAGTGGAGAAACCTCCAGAAGCGGTGATCCATCTTTATGTGGTAATACGTGTCCTGGAGGTCTATAGAGCACATCCAGTTGTCCCTCCCTAGGAAGAGGAGAATGGACTGTACCGTGACCATCCGGCATTTTTGAGGTTTGATAAATTTGTTCAATAGGCTGAGATTCAGGATCGGTCTCCAGTCCCCTGTCTTTTTGGCACTAAAAAGAACCTCAAGTAAAACCCAGATCTTCTCTTGTCTGGTGGGGCTGGTTGGATGACTCTTTTTCTTAGCAGTTTTTCTATTTTCTAAGGCTGCTATTTCCCTCTGATTGGGTGGCACATTGGGGAATTTGTTTGACGGCTCTGGGAGTTAAATCGAATGGTATCTGGTAGCCTCTGGATATTATTCTCTGCACCCAAACATCGGTAGTAATAAGTTGCCAGGCTGGTAGGTGCAGAGAAAAATGACCCCCGACTGCTTCCAGAGGAAAGCAATCGGGCTCCTGCTCAGGAGTGCTGGTAGGGTCGGCCGGAGAAGGAATCTCTAGCGGCCTAGTTACGCGGACCCCCTCTACTCCGAAAGGGGAGTCTTCCAGATGAGTTGCCCCCTTAGAATTTTCTGAACCACATTTTTCATCCCTCCTGGTTCCTGGAGTAGGACCTCTGAGGGGTGGAAAAGTGTATGCCCACAGCAGACAAGGTCTTTCCGTCTTTCTCACTTCATGTTAGTGTGTCTCGTACTTTGGGACCAAAAAGTGCAGATTCGCAGACTGGTGCGTTGACGAAGGAAGATTTAAAGGGGTCTGCGAAATCACACAACCGCATCCAAGCATTACGTTTCATGACAATGCCTGAAGCAGTAGCTCGAGCTGCGCCCTTGGTGGTGTGAGATATCAAACACATCGAGGAGTTTGATACAAATTCAAGGGTAGCTAGCTGTGAGGTGACAGTGTCATGCACCTCATCAGGCAGTACCCTCACAAAAGAGGAAGACATTTCAGAGATTAGGTCTCTTTGGAGGAGAGTAAAGTGTGCCAGATAGTTCAGCAACCGAATGGCAAAGGTCACTGAAGCATAGGTCCACTTCCCTAGTCTGTCCATGGCCTGAGACTCCCTGTTTGGAGGATGGACAGTGGAACTATCTTCTGCCATTTCCCTCTTGGTGGCCACCGCCACGACCATGGAGTCAACCGTCAACTGCTTGGACCAGTGTGGCTGGTCTTCAGGTGTGGATAGAATTTTGTCTGGCCTCCGGGGGACAGGTTCTACGTTGGTCTGGGGCCTTCCATGCACACTGCATGATCATCTTAAGCTCATCTGCAGGTGGGGTCACCCAGGAAGTAGATGGCCAGGCACAGAAGGCCTGCAAGAACACAGATTCCTCAGAAGAAGGATTAGAGGACTTCCAGTCTCCCCGCTACTTGAGGATTTTGAGAATGTCTCTGAATGAGACGTTGTCTGGGGGATACTGTGGGACCCTTCTCCCTCATCACAACTGGTGTCTTCAGTGATAGATTCCTCGGGGGAATCAAGGTGCTTCCCATTGCACCATTTCTTCTGGGGTGGGGTGGCTCCCCAGTGGGATCTTCTGAGGAGGATTCTGGAGAAAGGGTTCCCTCCAAAGGGAGGTCTTGCAGCTCCCGTGCCAGGGATCCTGAAGCACTGATGCTGACTGTGAGCCTGTGGAGGCAAGAACCCTCTCCATCACCTGGAAAGCAGGCTCGCTCAAGGAGGGATGGGAGCCCGGAACCTAGAAGGACAACCTCAGAACCGGGGTCACACCCCGCCCTGAGGAGCCCACCTTGAGGTGAGGAGCTCCAAGAGGACTGGAAGCCATCAGAGCCGTGGACAAAGATGGCGCCAGCAAAAAAATAGGCAACGGGCTAGGTACCAAGGTGCTGATGGTCCAAACACTGCTCCGTGAGTGCACTGGCTCCAACGGAGCTGATGCAGCAAGGGTGGTCGGTGACGACAGGAGAAAATCTGCAGTCAGAGCCGATACAGTATGCACCGGGGTGGACATTGGTTCCAAGATCTCCAGGGGGCCTGGGTACAGTCCAGAGAAGGATAAACAAGTGAATATGCTGTAAAAGATTCTGAGCCAAAGGGGATGGAAGGTCTAGCTGGAGTGGGCAATCCCCTAGCTGCCAGAAGCTGGTTCACAACTCGCACTACATCTAGTTCAGAAAGGCTCCTGGTGGATCTAAAGGAGGCTGCTGAAGGAGAATCAGGTCTTTCAAGAAAGGAGCTAAACCGCTGCCTCAAAAAAGGGTCGTACGTTGGAGAGTATCTGGTTCTTGGGAGATATTCGACTCTAGGAGTCAAGGACATAATCTGTGGAGCCAAAGAAGCTATTGGCACCATGGCCGGGGATGGTGCCGAAGCAGGTATAGTCATGGAAGCCAATGTCGGAACCAAGGACGGCACAGAAGCCGGTGGTGCCGGGGCTGGAACCGAAATGGGAGTCAACATCAGAGATGGCACCGAGGAAGAAGACACAGGGGCTGCTGCTGAAGAGGTTTGCGCCAAGGGTGCTGGAGAAGCACAGAGCTGACTCGATTTCATAACTGACGGAGATGTAGGAACCAAGTGACTCAGTTTTTCCTTGTGTTTTTTTAGTCTTTGGAGGCGGTGAGACCTCCGACCCAGATACAGCCTCCGAAAAAGATGTTTTGATTAAACCTTTCAAAATAAGCTTATTTTTACACTCTATTAGCATGTGATTACTAAAACTAGCACAAATGTCACAATTACCTTTAATATGGTCCACGCCCAAACAGTAAACGCATTGGGCGTGGCCGTCCGAATTGGACATCTTACACCCACACTGTCACACTGTTTAAACCCCAACTTAACTTTGTCTGACACAGTACAGGCAACAAAGGGGGTGTCCTAAAGGAAACAACAATAAGAAGAAAAGAAAACAGAGAGAATACCAACGATGGTATTTAAAAAATAGCACAAGTGGTAAAGAAAGGCCTACCAAAGGCAGGAGAGAGGGACAGTACCAACGATGGTAGAGATTTAATTACCAAAGGTAAAGGGTAAGAAACAGAAGTAGGTTATAGGCGATAGCTAGAAAAGGCTAAACTGACTAAAAACAAGAAAGTTTGAAGAGAGACTACACCAAAAATCACAAATTTCCACTTAGCTTTGAGAGAGATGGCTAGGCACATCTGAAGAGGAACGTGGCAAACGAGATCTGGAGTAACTATGAGTGGGGCATTATGGGTAGGTCTTAGCTGAGATTTTTTGGCCGTGTCGGTTCAGAGAACAGAACCGAAGTCCTAACAGTAAGGAATGAATAAAGCTTTACAACATCAGATGCCTGTTTAAAGTAAACATGTCTGGATAAGAACATATAAAATTTGTTAAACTGTCCTCCTTTTTACATATTTTTCAGTGTTTCCTTACTCCAGCCTTGAGAATGTATGTAAATGGATTTTGTCTTAGTTGTGACAGCCTTAAACTCTGTATGAACGAAGTTAGCTTGTTTCCCATTATAAAGGTATAAAAGAATAAATGAATGCGCACATGGTTGAATCTCTCTGAGATATTCAATATCACTATTCTGTGCTAATAATGTGTTTGCATCCAGAAACTTTGACGGTCTTTATAGTAAACTTTACAGCTGCATGAACTAGAAAATAACAGATTTCCTTTTCAATAGCTCCCAAATTGCACTCAGCTAGCTATAAATTTACTGCTTCGGCAGAATAAATGTTCAAAATGTGCTCTTAATAATGGCAGTATACCTAGTTTTTCACTACTCACCAAAAGACATCTTTGATTTTAGAAGCATTATCATACTGCCTGGCTTACCTCAAATCTATATTAGCTCTTCTGCTCTGCTTTTCGTAAAGGAAAGAAAAGTTAATATGTGCCTCTGTTTGTGTCAACTACACCCCAGGTGTATGAAATAAAATGAAGCTTTGAAGAAATTCATCCAAAACTCCATCTCACAGACATAAAAATGTCAGCATCATTTTGAGTGCCTTGATTATCTTTGAAGATATTATTAACAGATTATAAGTATTTTTTTCTGCTTTCCTACCAGCGACTGTTTAGTCTCGCCAAAAAGCGAGTTTTCTATCTGAGCTCTGCAAAGTTTGTTTTCTGCATTTGTCTGCATTTTTTTGTGTTTTGCACGTTAAAAGTTGTTTTTGCCTTGTTTAACTGTTGTAGGCTACACACTCAAGTGCGCTAGCCGATCTAAAGCATTTACTCTATTCCTGTGCCTAGTTTCTGTTAAGTGAAAAAAAAAAAAGAAAAAAAAAGAAAAAAAAATCCTTGTTTCCCACCTTTTTTGAACTAGAATAGTCCAGTTTTCAGGTATTGCTGAATTCTAGGCTGTGTCATAGTTCCTGTGTTGCTCATATTCTTACTTGGATAGGAGGAAGCTTCTTTGTTCATCAGTGAGAGTGGGGATCTCTGAGCAGCCTATCTGTACCTGGAGGAGTGGTCTCAGCCCAGTAACTAGTTGCTTATTGGCCATTTTGGGCCATTTCCTATCTCTTTCAAACTCCCTGCCTTAAAACCCGCTTTAGCGTGATTTTGCGCATCGATCAATGTTGCACAGCACCGTTTAAGCTGTTTTTAACAATTCCCAGCTCCACAAAGTCTGACAAGCCACGTTGCTTCGCCAGGGACGGTTTGCACCTGTCACCCTTACGCTTTCGAATACTGGCCAAGGCTCTTGCCACCCCCATACTGCTTTTTTTTAGGCAAGGCTCAAAAGACAAACCCACCTCCATAGACAATATCAGAAACAAAAAACTAAGGGTAATGCTACTTAACGCCAGAACTCTAAACCTCAAGATGCACGTACTCGAGGCACTCCTCAGTATGGAGAAAATCGATATCTGTGCAGTAACAGAAACCTGGTTCAAGGCTCCAGAGAGCACCCCAGCACTACCAGGATTCAACTCATACCATTCCTTTCGGCCCCAGAACTCGGACCGGAATACTAAAGGTGGGGGAGTATCCATTTTCATCAAGGATACCCACACCTCCAGGTTAGTGGCACTGCACGAGGCAGCAGAGACCATCCATGTGCAACTAACAGTAGGTAAAACTGCTTTTCAGTTCATAGCCTGCTACAGATCACCTACCTTATCGCAGGATCCCCACTCGGCATTCATGAGAACATTGGAGAATATAACGGTCTCACCAAACACCATGATACTGGGGGATTTCAACTACCCAAACATTGACTGGGACAACTACTCATGTCCCAACTCTTTTGCCCAATGGTTCCTGGAGTTTATAAACTCAAATGCCATGGAACAACTGGTCACCACTCCCACAAGAGGGGACATATTGGACTTGGTCATCACCAGCATGGGGGCTCAATGTTCCATACCAGAGGTAAATCCCTTGTTGGTAAGATCAGACCATAAACTTATCACAATGGACATCCACATCCCGACCCCACTCCCAGCCAAGGAAACCACAGTGATAAATTTCTCAAAAGCAAACTTCACACTTCTTAAGACCGAGGTGGAAAGTTTCAAAGCCCCCAAGCTAATGGAAATGCTACCCAAAACCGCAGAATCCTTTACAAAGGCACTCTATGAGCACCTACAGGAATGCATGGATCATGCCATCCCAAGTAAAACCAAGACTCACTCCTCCAAGAACAGGAGATCAGTCTTGTGGACCCCCGGCCATAAATAAGCTATACAACAGAAGGAGGAAACTATTACATGACAAGGCAAAATCCCAAAAAGGGAAGGCATCCTTGATCAGTACTAGCAAGAAACTCCAATCCCTCATAAAATCATCAAAGGCCAGCTTTGAAAGAAAAATTGCCAAAGACTCTAAAGATAATCACAAGGCATTCTTTAGCTACGTCAAAAATCTAGGTGGCAGCTCTCAGATCTGCTCTGAGCTGGTGCAAAATGGCACAAAATACACTGAACCCACAGACATTGCCAACACTCTGGCGGACAGGTTCAGTGCAAACTTCACCCCCTTCCCCCCCAAAAGGGCCTGTGTCTATCCCAGAAGAATGCAGTCCCCCAGACATCACAGACACACAGGTGAAAGCAGCCCTCTCCAAAGTAAAAAACACAGCATCAATGGGACCACACGGTATCCCAGGCTGCGTCTTACACGAGCTCCAAAATGAACTAAACCCTCACATGAATTCACTGTTCCAACTCAGCCTTACCACAGGGTATGTACCCAAAGAATGGCGTACAGCAACAGTGATCCCGCTCCACAAAGGTGGCGCCACAATGGATCCCGGGAACTATCGTCCTATAAGCCTGACTAGCCTGGTCTGCCAGGCTATGGAGCGTATCATCATGGATCTCATAAACAAAGACATTGGGGACCTCCAAACACTGGACCCCACCCAATTCGGCTTTGTTAAGGGCAGATCTTGCCTCTTAAACCTAGTTGACTTCTTCAAAACAGTTACCAAAGCCTTAGATGAGGGAAAGGTAGTCCACACAGCCTACCTAGACCTCGCAAAGGCCTTCGACACAATACCCCACTCTGGCATCATAAATAAGCTTACCAGCTTAAAAATCAACCCATATGTCACAAGATGGGTTGCAAACTGGCTCAGGGACAGAACTCACATGGTCAGAGTAGCGGGTGCCATGTCTGACTCTAAGCCAGTTACAAGTGGCGTCCCACGGGGATCAGTCCTGGGACCCCTCTTGTTCGGTATATACTTCTCTGAGGTACAGGCAAACATGGGAGGTCTGTGGCTGACCAAGTTCGCAGATGATTGCAAATGGGGAGCCATAATCGACTCTCCAGCTGACACAAGCATCCTCCAGAAAGGCCTTACGGAGACTGATACCTGGTGTCAGAACCATGGCCTCAAGCTAAATGCAAAAAAATGCATAGTCATCCCCTTTGGGAAAAACAAAGTGCCCACAAACTACCATATAGGAGGTAATCCACTAATTACGGAAGAAGTAATCAGGGATCTGGGGACCCAAGTAGATAGTAACCTCTCCTTTGACAATCACATTGCCAAAGTGGTTAGAAAAACCTTCTATATAGCCCACCTAATCACAAAAGGGTTCACATCTAGATCAAGAGAGGTCATTGTGCCCCTCTACTCAACGCTCATCAGGCCCATAATTGAGTACAATGCTCCATTTGGGATGTACCTTACCCGGCACCTGCAACAGCTGGAGAGGCCTCAAAAATAACTCACTAAGAGGATTGTGGGCCTCAAACAGATGCCCTATGCAGCTCGACTAATGAAACTCCAGCTCCACTCAGTTGCTTATCGCCTGCTCAGAGGTGATCTCTGCCTGACATACAAGGCCATGTCTAACCTGGAATTGTTGGACATGCTCCACCTCAAGAAAACTAGATCCATTAGAGCTACATGCTCCAGGGATTTTAAATCTCAGCACAACAATAAATAGGAAATGCTGGAGGGATAGATTCATATCCCAAAGGCTTCCCGCGCTCTGAAATAGAATCCCAGCCAATGTTAGGCAGAGCCTCTCACTGACCCTCTTCAAGAGAAACCTTGATGAGTGGATGGGAAATCGTAAATTTGCTCCTGGGATCACTTCTATGGCCCTGCTGGACAGAGGCTCAGGAATCTAGTCTAAAAAGGAGGCGAAAGCCAACACATTCTGGCTAGGCTTATAAATGCCCTAGGGCAGATAGCCTAGTACCTACCTATGAACCTAAGTCCTTTTATTTATTTATTTGTTTAATTAAGTTGGTTGACTGGAGTAGTCAGGTGATCCCCAAGGAACCTTTTTCATTCACAGCTCAGGAATCTCACCAGACTGAGAATGAAAACAGCAGTATAAAACCATACAAAACAATAGCACAGCTGTGGTATAAAAACATGCAATAAAGGTACTGTACACTTAGCAAATAAAAAAATTACATACTTTGACCTTCGGTGAAAGGTACAGCTCAGTCTGCATGCATAACAGCACTGAAGGGCAGCATCAACAATAACTGATGTGTGCCTATGAATTAAATAAATAAATTGACTACAAGAAGGGATATGGCAGGTATGGTCTGAGGACATTTTGGAAGTGCACAAGGTGAGTTATGGATGATGAGAAACCCAGATGAATAAGCGTGATTATAGAGACCCAAATGGGACAAGTGAAATATGCCGTTTACTGACTATATATAAGGTATGGTAAAAGCAAGACCACCCTGGAAAGGAAATATTTGGCCACCCAGAAACTGTATGGTTTTGATACATCACATTTTGATTTTGTGCCAGTCACATATTCTATGCACCACATTTTTTAATTCTGCAAGTCTCAGATTTTTGCCTTTAAACTTTTTATTTTTAGTCTGAGAAAACCCTTTTTTGACTTGTGACAGATTTAGTACTGCTTTTCTGTTGTGCTTTAAACTGAAAAGATCTTTTTTGGCCTTTTGTGCGACCAAGGACTGTTTTCCTGTTGTGCTGTGAACAATAAGCTTGGAAAGGTTTCCACATAGAGTGGAAGTGATTCAAAATTAGTTTGTCAAAAGTGGGATAGCTTGGAAAGCTACATCAAGTAGACCAGGGAAATAAGATGGATGCTCTGAGGAGCAATTATTGGCCACAGCAGAATTACCTACCTGTGGCTAAGGCAAACTAGGAGCCAGACTAATCCTTGAAGACTCCTTTCTTTTCATATGCCAGGAAAGGAAAAACACAGAGACAGACTGCTGCTCCACTGGTAAGCCAGGAAAGAGGATTGAAGATCGGGTAGTTAAGCCCTGAGGAGTCAGTCCAGAGAACAGCAGAGAACAAGTGCGTCTGAGGTAAGTAAACAACTGAAAGTCCATCACATGCACATTATCGTGTTCCAACAACCAAACGTCAGTAAATAGTAGATGGCAGAACAGAGCCAAGTAAGACAAACTTTTTACAATGCTATAAAATTGGGTTTAGGCAGCACAATAATGTTATAGGAGAAGAGTTCCTTTCTACAGGGGAGGAGTTGCTTAGTTCAATCAGTTCGGATAACATTAACACCATTGTAACACAAGTGCATTCAGCAAGTCAGGAAATGTTGAACAGTAACTTGAGACATTATCCCACTGACATTTCAACAATGAAGTAAGGATGCCATCAGTATCTGAGATATACAATCTAAGTAACCCTGACTTCACACAACTGGGAAAGTTGCTTCAAAAAGGCTTTAATTTCATTCTTCCCTTTAGAGTTCAGTTAGACAAAACATTAACCAAACTGAAACTGTTTTGCATGAAACTGAACCTAGCTCACACTATGAAAGAACTGGATTGTACCAACAATGATGGCAATGAGTTTAAAAGGAAAAGTTTGTTCAACCCTCCCTTAATTCCACAATTCTGGCATTTGAAAAAATGTGAGCAGGAGATAAGAGAAATTCTTGAAAAAATAGAACTCCATAGATGAGATTCTACAATTTAATTAATGAAGACAGAACTGCCCCAACAAAGAATGACAGTGGACAAGAGTGGGGATTTAGCTGAAATGGACACAAGATTATGCAAATTCTATTGCGAGTTTCTTAAAAGATGTTTCTTCTTATAGGGAAGTGTCACTGTTGTTGTTTGTGTTTCGGCTTTTTCCCGGTAAGGGGTCACCACAGCGGAACTCCGGTCTGCTAATGATTGGCAGTAGATTTTTACGAAACGCCGAGGTGCCAGCTCGATGCTCAACCTTCAACAAAGGAACGCCCATTTACGCACACATGTCTTTCGAACGCTACCCAACCGCGGGGAGGACATGCAGACTCCACACAGAAGGCACTCCCAAGCCAAGCTGAGAATCGAAAGGGAGAACCTCTTGCTGTGACGTAACAACGCTACCAGCGTACCACCACGGTCACTGTATGATGTTAAAAATGCATATAAATGAATACACAGTGAGATGTTTGAACTATTTCATACCAACCAGATTTCTTAGATCTATATAATTTTTTGACTTTGGAAAATACAGTTTTACTGAACTTTTTTGAATACCAAAAATTCATAAATCCATGGACAACCGTCCTTTTAAACCAATAATGAAGTAAAGGCATGGATCTAGTTAGGGATTATTTACCTTCAGTGAATTTTGAAAGCACTGTGAAACCAAATGTTATTTGTGAATTGACAGACATCATAGTTAAGAACAATTCCTTTAAATTCAACAAGAAATGTTACCATCAGATTTATGGATTAGCAATAGGAGCTGCAGTAGCCTACTTTTGCCAACTTGGTACTCAATGCTTGGGAGTTGAAAGCCATTTTTAATAGTACTTATTGAAATTCTATCAGATTCTATTTACGATACAATGTTGACCTGTTTTCCATTTATAAATCCTTAATGGGTTTAGAACTCATTTAAATAATTATATCAACTATATAAGGTTTTCAGGGAACTGGTGAAATGATATTAGCAACTTACTGGATATAATAGTTTCATTCAACAGAGTTACGTGTAAATTGGCATGCAAATTTTACAGAAAAACAATTTCTTCCAACACATATTTACATGCAAAGTGTTGCCATCCCACACATTTAAAAGAGAACAATAAAACTGCCAAACTATTCATTTTTCCTTTCTGACTTCTGAAGATGAAGCATTTTGCCAACACCTTTAAACATCAAAAATTATGTTTTTTTATTCAGAGAATATGATGAAAAGTTGACGGACTAAATTTGTAAATAAGACAAGAATGGCAGATTGACTAAATATGAACCTATTTTAAGTAAGACCACCACATAAGAACAGACTAAGCATGTGGTTTATAGTAACTTCAGAAACAGTTTTTGTTTGGACTTTTCCTTGGATCGTTCCAGTTTCAAAAATACATTAAGTAACAGCTTGAAGCTTCTTGGGAGCAACACTAAATTAAAATGTGGGTAATGGATCATATTTCACTTTAAGGAAAGTACAGTTGTGTACCTACCATAAATGTAGATGTTCGAGTGTATTCACTGTTGCAGTCATTACACTTGGGTTATCCTGCTGGCAGGCTACCCGCACTCGGCCCGAATTCCAAAGTCCTGGTTCGGCGTCGGTTGCTGTCACCTCTTCCCTGACGTCAATGCGCCAGGGGTATAAAAGATGCAGCCAATGCCATTTTCTTCAGTTTTTCTTGCCCCAGATGTCAGGTGCCCACCAAAAGAGTAGGTTAAAAATTTTGCAATTAAAAATGCATGCACTAACATAAACATTACCTTCATCTACAAGCAAATACACCACATAGGGTGTATAGACTAGAGAAGTACAGAATACACTCGAACATCTACATTTATGGTAGGTACACAACTGTACTATGTTCATCGTGTTTCACTGTTGCAGTCATTACACTTGGGTTGAATCCCAAAGCTGAGGTTGGGTGGCAGGGCCTAAATAGAATTAGGAGTGTGAGGCCCTGCAGAACTGCAGTAGCGAAGCCTGCTCTGGATTTAGAGTAAAGAGGTAAGTGGTAGTGCTTTGTAAAAGTGTGCACTGAAGTCCAAGTTGCAGCCTCCAAAATGTCCTTGGTTGGTACTCCTCTGAGGAAGGCTGCTGAAGTGGCTGCTGCTCTAGTTGAATGTGGCCTAATGCCCTTAATCACTGATTTGCCATGTTGTGAACAGCAGAAACGAATGCAGTGGCCTATCCATTTTGAAATAGTCTGCTTTGAGATAGCTTTTCCTTGCGCTCTTGCAGCATATGTCACTAAAAGTTGCTCAGTCTTTCTGAAAGCTTTGGTTTTGTCCAAGTAGAAGCGTAACTGTCTGTGTATGTCCAAAGAATGCAGAAGTCTCTCCCCCTTATTCTGTGGGTTTGGATAAAAGGTAGGCAAATGAATGGTTTGGTGAAGAGCCACACTGGACACTACCTTAGGCATAAATGTTGGGTTTGTCCTTAGAGAAACCCTGTCCGGATGGAAAATTATAAAAGGTTCCGTAGCCATTAGTGCCTGTAACTCTGAGACTCTTCTTGCTGAAGTTATTGCTAGGAGCAGAGCTGTTTTCCATAATAATAATTTTATCTCAGCTGTATTGGCTGGCTCAAAAGGAGGCAGTGAGTTTTTCCAAGACAAAATTGAGGTCCCATGCAGGTATTGGCGCTCTCCTTGGAGGTCTTATGTTTTTGGCCCCTCTGAGGTACTGCCTTAGCAGTGGATGTGAAAAAATAGGTGGGTCCGTATTGTAATGAGCTGAAATGGCAGAGGCATGGATCTTAATTGATGAAAAGGATAGGCCTTTGTCCAGCATCTCAGTTAGGTATTGTAAAATCTGAGGAATATTTGGTACAAGTGTGTCAATTCCTTGTGCCTGGTTCCAAGCACAGAATCTCTTCTATTTTTCTGCATAAGATTTTCTGGTGCTGGGCCTCCTGGCCCCCAAAATAGCATCCATAACTGCTTTAGAGAGAGGTGTATTCTGAATGGTTACATTATCCGCCATGCAGCCAGATTTAGGGTTCTGAGTTGGCTGTGCAGGATCTGATTGTTTTGTTGGATTAGTAAATGAGGAATTTGAGGTAATGTCCAGGCTGGACCTTGAGACAAGCTTTTTAGGATTGGGTACCAGTGCTGGCATGGCCAGTCTGGGGCAATCAGTATCATTTTTGGTTTCTCTTGTCTGACCTTCAGGAGTACCTTGGGGAGGAGAGGCAGTGGAGGAAAGGCATATACTGTAAGGGCTTTCCAGCTGAATGACAGAGATGCTTGCTTGTGATAAATCCTTGTGCAGAATCTCTGTAGTTGGCAGTTGTGAGGGGAGGCAAACAGATCTATGTCTGTGCAGCCCCATTTCCTTGTTATCATGCTGAAGATTTGTGGATCCAGTTTCCACTCGTGATGATCCATGAGGTTTCTGCTTAGTTCGTCTGCCAGAGTATTTGTCTTTCCTGGCAGGAATTGTGCTTGCAGGTGTACTTGATAAGGCAATGCTGTGTTCCACAAAGTCATGGCTTGTCTGCAGGGGGGGTAGGAATGTGTGCCTCCCTGCTTGTTTATGTACCACATGACTGTAGTATTGTCCGTCTTTATCAGCAGTTGTCCTGGATGAAGTAGATCCTTGAAGGCTGTCAGGGCATTCTGAACAGCTAGCATCTCTTTTTGATTGATATGAAGATGCATTTGGTTTGCGGGCAATGTGCTCTGAATACATTTTCCTGCCATGTGGGCCCCCCAGGCATAATCTGATGCATCTGTTGTTAGTGCCTGCCTGGCTGTGGGTAGAGTGAATGTTTGTCCCTTGTTGTGGTGACAGGCCTGTGCCCACCATAGAAACTCCTGTTGCAGGCAGGGAATGAGGGTAATTAATGTTTCCAGGCTGTGGCAATGCTGAGTCCAAACACTTTTTAGATACCATTGTAGTTTCCTCATATGCAGTCTTGCATATGGAATTAGTAGAATGCAGGATGCCATGAAGCCCAAAGCTTGCAGAATTTTTCTTGCAGATAGCTGGGTCTTTGTTGCCAACATTTCGAAGTAAGAAGTCAATTGCCTTTGTTTGTCTGGCATGAAATAAGCCATCTGGGCAGTTGTATTTAAGCTTGCACCCAGGAATATTATACATCATCTCTTGAGAGAGTACTAGTTTTGATTTATTTTCGTTTACCGTGTACCCTAGGCAAATTAGTAATCTTTTTACAAACGCCAGATGCTTCAGTAGAATGTCCTTGCTCTCTGCTTGAATAAGGCAGTCGTCCAAGTAAGGATATATTTGAATCCCCATTTGTCGGCAAAAAGCAATTACTGGTGCCAGGCATTTTGTGAAGACCCTGGGCGCAGTAGATAAGCCGAAGGGCAGTGCAGAAAATTGGTAGTGCATTGAGCCAGCTATGAATATGAGGTATCTTCTGCAAGATTGTCTGATTGGGACATGCAGGTATGCCTCCTTTAGGTCCAAAGTTACAAGCCAAGCCTTCTTGCCCAGCATGGGTAGAAGCTGCTGCAGAGTCAACATTTTGAATTTTGAAACATCCAGAAAAGTATTTAGAATAGACAGGTCCAGTATTGGTTTCCAGGCTTTGTCCTTTCTGGGTACCAGGAAAAGTCTTGAGTAAAATCCTTGTCCCTGCTCTTGCTGTGGTACTCGCTGAATGGCCCTCATGTCCATGAGGGATGAAACTTGCTTTTCTGCCTCTGCCCATTGATTGTGGGGCAGGTCTGGCATACCTTTTGCCTTTGGCAGGGTGTGAAAGTGGAACCTGTAGCCCTGTGACACTATATTCAAGTCCCATTTGTCCTGGGTGATCATGCGCCAATTTTGTGTAAAAAGTGCTAGTTTTCCCCCTAAGGGGGCTGCCAAAAGATAAGTGCTTGATATTGGCAGAGGAAAGTCATTGGGACCGTTACCTATATGGCTGTGATTTGTCTTCTCCGCTTTTGGAGGTAGAAGCACCCCATTGTTTAGGCCTGTATGAGCCTTCGGGCTGGGATCTGCCTCTAGGGCATCTGTATCTGCCTCTTTGTGGCCTGTCTGATACTGGAAAGGACCAATTCTTTGAAGGCCAGTTCCTGTTAAATCTGGGTGGCTGTACCTGTAAGAAATCCTTAACTGTCTGCATAGATTTTGCTTTATTCTCCATTTTCTTCAACAACTCTTCTGCCTTAACACCAAACAAAGTATCATGCTGTAAAGGAGCATCCAATAATTTAGCTTTAACATGATCAGGCAGATTCTGTTCCTTTAACCAAGCATGCCTTCTAATGACAGAACCCGTAACAGCGGCCCTGCAAGAGGCCTCCAGTGAATCAAAACCACATTGCAAAGTATGCTTTCCCACTTGTTCAGCTGCATGCAATAAATCCTGCTTTTCCTTTTTTTCTGGACATTCAGAATTTGTCAACATTTTCTGTTTTAGCAGAGACATTAAATATTGCTGATATTTAAGCATATGAAACTGACAATTTAAAGCCCTTACAGCCAAGGTAGCAGAAGCGTAAACATTTTTCCTCCATCTGTCCAGTGCCCTTGAATCCCTATCAGAGGGGACAGGGTTTTTTGCAGTGGAAGCCTTGACCCCTTTGGGACCCTGAGATATAGTTTCTGGGTCAGCAGCAGGGCTTTTATACAGAAATTTATGAGAAACTGGAGCCCTGTAGTATCTGTCTGGCTTAACCAGTGCAGGGGGTAAAGAGTCAGGAGACAGGCCGGACTCTGAAAATACATAATCTACAATGTCTAGAACAGGTGGAAAAGCAAGAGGTCTGTGCTGAGGTAGTAAAAGAAAGTCTCTGAGCCTTTTCTTAGATTCTGAGTAATCTTGGCTCTCCCAGTGAAAGTGTTCTCTTATGGTATGCAGGGTTTCCCCAAAAGAATAATCCTCAGAAGGACAGGCTGAAGGAATAGACTCTTCAGCATCAGAATCCTCATAGGGAGGAAGAGACTATCCCTGTTCTGAAGAGGAGTCAGAGGAAATGGAAATCTGATCTGAAGATTCATATTCTGTCTCTTGCCTAGGCCTCTTATCAGGAGGGGGATGGGAACCCCTGATCGAAGTAATTAGGTCTTCGGCCATTTTAAGCATCTGTTTTGTAGGCATGGAAGTCTGTCCAGGAGAATGCTGTACTTGTTTCTTTGTCTTTAGAGCTGCTTTAGTCTTTGCCTTTGAAGCTGTGGTTGGCTTTACATATAACTGTGTAGGTCTGAAAACACCCTCAGAAGCCAATGCTTGCTCAGCGGCTCCGGACCCATCTGAGGGAATAGTTTCTGAGTGTCCAATACCTTGAGTATCCAGAGGTCTAGTTGGCTCCACATGGGAGTCTGCTGCAGCCTGTGGCTCTGAGGTAGCAGGCGTCAGGGGCTGCGAAAGTGCCTCAATGAGAACCGGCAAACCAGTGACTGGCCTAGCCGAAGCCTCGTCGTCAGGTTTGAACCTTGGATGCCTGTCCTTTTCCTTGCGCTTTTTATAAACTGTGGTCGTCGGCTGTTCCGACGGCAATATATAATTAAATCTTCGGCCAAAGTAATGAAAGGCAAAATCGTACCGACGCTTAATAGTGCGTTGGTTAAATCTAGCACAAAACCGACAACTAACAATGTCATGGTCAGGGCCTAGGCAAGGAATACAGTAAGAATGGAAATCCTTATGAGGTATTTGCTTCCCACAAGAAATACAATTGTTAACTTTTTCTGACATCGGTCTGGAGCAAGAAAAAAGTTTCCCCAACGGGGTACTTAGCTTTAATGAAGACTTTGGATCTGAAATTCGATTTTGAAAGTCTCAGGAGTCCGCCGACCGGCACTTGCGAACTGCTTTTGCTTTGGGCACTGCACGGCAAGAAAGACTGAAGAAAATGGCGTCGGCTGATCTTTTATACCCCTGGCGCACTGACGTCAGGGAAGAGGCGACAGCAACCGACGCTGGACCAGGACTTTGGAATTCGGGCCGACTGCGGGTAGCCTGCCAGCAGGATAACCCGAGTGTAATGACTGCAACATCAACAGCAGCATTAAGATGTTACTAAAAAAAGAACTCTGAATAATGAACCACTGGGAGCATTTTCCTGTAGGTTTCGTAAGATTGCTAGTACATGACAAACAGTCTCTATGCGACTACAAAGGAATATGACAGATAGATTAGTTTTGGAAGAACTTACCATAACCTTAGATGTCCTTCTCTTCCATGTTGCAGTATTCATAACTGCAGGGAGGTCGCTGCATGCAGCACCAGACATCCAGCCAGTATACCAAAGTCTTAGGATCAAGTGTACATGTGACGTTGCATGTCAGAGCCATAAACCAAAGTCGGCTATAAAGGTGGTCTGCATGTACCCACTTCAGAAATGACTGCCGCATACAGTAGTACCCCCTGGGACGCAAAGGTAAAAAGAGAAGCTTTTCAGACCCACATATGCCAGTAGGCAAGAAGGTACTTTATAGAGGTATGTGCCTGTAGTCGTGTCTTGTTTGGATGGAAAGAAGGCAGGGATATGCCACACAAGAAGGATAAACAGGGTAAGAGGGGGGTAGGAGTGGGGACTGACTACTGCAACATGGAAGAGTAGGACATCTATGGTTATGGTAAGTTCTTACACAACTAACCTATGCCCTTCTATTCTCCTGTTGCAGTTTTCTTAACTGTAGGGAGAGTATCAAAGCTTTAGGTATGAACCTGGGAGGTGGGTTGAGAGGCCGGGTCCATGAGGCCTTGTAAAATTGACCTAGCAAACCCAGCTCTGGCTCTAGAAATCAAATCTAGTTTGTAATGCCTGGTAAAGGTATGTACTGAAGACCAGGTGGCCACCTCCAGAATGGAAGTGTAGTTAACCCCCCCCCCCAAAAAAAAAAAGGCTGCTGAATAAGCAGCTGCCCTAGTAGAGTGAACTCTCACATTGGCATTAATTCTTTTCCATGAAAAGAAAAACAAGATGAAATTGCTTTATAAATCCATGATGCTATAATCAGTTTAGACACTGCCTTCCCCAAGGCACTAGGGTGGAAGGAGACAAACAGCTGGCCAGATTTTCTGATGGATTTTGTCTTGTCCAGGGAGTACCTTAGTTGTCTATGAACATCCAAGGAATACAAAGTTCTTTCAGAGGAGTTTTGAGGTTGAGGGAAGTAAACAGGAAGATTGATGGCCGGATTCAGGGACAGCTCATTAACCATTTTAGGCATGAAGGAAGGATTAGTCCCGAGGCAGACCCTGTCCCTATGGAAGATAAGGCAAGGAGAGGTAGCTATAAGGGCTTGGATTTCTGAGACCCTCCTGGTATATGTAAGGGCCACCAGCAGTACTGTTTTTCAAGCAAATAGTTTTAGTGATGTTGAATGAGCTGGTTCAACTAGAGGTAGTGTGAGTTTTTCAAAGACAAAATTAAGATCCCATGAGGGAGATATAGGCTTACGAGGGGGTCTGATACAAAGGACCCCTTTTAAGACAAGTTTTACCTCTAACCTAGATGTCAAAGGAGGTACCAAGGGAAGCCAGGTGGAGATGGCTGACAAGTGTACCTTAACAGAAGAGTACGTCAGTCCTGAATGTAGAAGCTCACACAAGTAAGAAAAGACCACTGGTACCAGAATAAGAAAAAGATCCTGTTTCTTCTTGAGACACCACCTGGAAAATCTTTTCCATTTTGATACATCATTTCTCCCGGTATTAGGTTTCCTGCCCTTCTGCAGGACACTGAGTATATCCTCTGAATACAGGTGTCTGAAGGGGATCAGAACTCTATCACCCACAGGGTGAGTCTGAGGTTGAGCACCTGAGAGTGGATGGAGGATCCCCTGTCTTGAATGAGCAGGTTGAATCGGTGGGGTAACCTGTGGTGATTGCCCTTAGCTAGAAGGTGACGTAGGGGAAACCAATGCTGCCTTGGCCAAGAGAGGGTCACCAGCAGGATTTCTGGTTTGTCCCTCTGGATATTCAGATGGACTTTTTGAATCAGTGTGAGGGGAGGGAAAGGCATAAAGATACATCCCCTCCCAAGAGAACGAGAAGGCATCCACTTTCCAAGCTTGTGGATGTGGGTCTCTGGTGCAAAATAGAGGCTTCTGCCTGTTCTGGTAGGAGGCAAACAGATCTGCCTGAGGAAGACCACACTTGTGAATAAGATCCAAGAACACCTCCCTGTGAAGCATCCCTTTGAGAGAGGGTGTAGAGGTTCTGCTAAGAGTATCCGCCACTCTCCCTGGACTTTGTTGTGGTTGTTGTGGATTTACAAACTGCTCCCCAACCCAGATCTGAAGCATCTGTATAGATGTGTTTTAAGGGTGGAGGAATGTGCAAGGGTATGCCCTGACTGAGGTTGATGGATGAAATCCACCATTCCAGCTCTTTTTTTCAGGCATGGGAGAAGAAGTGGAACATCCAGGGGGTGAGAATGTTGGTTCCACTGGCTCTTCAAGACCCACTGAAATTTTCGCATATACAGCCTTGACAAGGGAAGCATGGAGATCACGGATGCCATATGACCTAGGACTCTCAGGAATTCCCTGGCTGAGATGTTTTGGAAAGACAGAAGTGTTTGAAGGTAATGGGTGAGGGCTTCTACCTTCTGAGAGGGAATGAAGGCTGCCATCTTGTCGGTTCTTATCCTGCATCCTAAGAAAACCAGGTCTTGGTAGGTGTCAGGCGAGACTTTTGCTGGTTCATGGTGAACCCTAGGCCTGCCAAGGTTTTGCATACCATGTGTAGGTGAGGGAACAGGAAGTGGCAGTCCTGGTGAAGGATTAACAGGTCGTCTAGGTAACGATATATTTGTATGTCCTGCAGTCTGCAGTGGGCGATAACTGGAGCTAGGCACTTTGTGAATATTCTGGGAGTTGTAGAAAGCCCAAAGGGCAATGCAGAAAATTGAAAATGCAAGGATCCCACTGAGAAATGTAGGAATTTCTTGTAGTTGGGGTGAATGGGGCTATGAAGGTAGGCATCTCTCAGATCCAGGGATACCACAAAGGTTTGGTGGGGGATGAGGGGAAGGAGATGATGCAAGGTGAGCATTTTGAAGGCAGACACATTGAGAAATAGATTGAGGACTGAACTGGTCTCCAAGGACCATCTTTTCTTGAGACCAAAATCATCCTGGAGTAAAATCCCTCATTTGCCTGGTCTGGAGGTACTCGTTCTACTGTGCCTTGAGCTAGAAGCTGATCTAAAATTGGAGGAAAGAGATGAAGCTGGCTGGGAGGTGGTTGGGGTAGCCCTTGGAAAGGGAGAAGTGTCCACCAGGTTATAAAATAACCTTTTTGGATGATGGAGAGGACCCAAGCCTCTGAGGTGATCTTCCACCAGGAGGGCAGGGAAAGAGTGAGATAGAGGGACAGGAGGGTGGAAGTGGGCAATGGAGTTGAGTCATAGTGGTGGGGCTCTGTCCCAAAAGGGAAACAGGGACTGTAGAGGAGGAGGGTCTAGGAGTGGGCTATTTCCCAGATTGTCTCTGTCCTTAGGCCTGTGAGGCAGTAGACTGAAAAGACTGCCTCCTAACAAAACTGGTTCTTTGAGGACAGTTCCTATGCTATCTAGGAATAGGTATGACTAGCAAATGTTTTAAATTTTGTAGCTCCTTATCCTTTTCTTTTACAGATTTTAGGAGCTCTCCAGAAGCTGTACCAAAAAGGGCCTTATTATCAAGTGGAGCATCCAGCAATTTGGTTTGTACATCAATGAGAAGGGGCTGAAGCCTCACCCAGGAGTAACTTCTCAGGACAGAACCTGAGGCTGCAAATTTGGAAGATGCTTCTACCACATTATAACTGCAACTTGATGGAGTGTCTGGTCACCTGAGAGGTGATAGAGAGCAGGGCGGAGAGTTGTGACTTAACAGGAGAGTCTGACACATCTGGTATAAGTGCAGAGGCTTTGGGCAGGGTATTTAGAACAAACCTAGCCATGCGCGTTTGATAATTTAGGGCTCTGATGGCTAGTGTGGAAGAAATATAAATTTTCTTTCCTTGCCTATCTATACATTTGCTGTCCTTATCTGTGGGAAACAGAGAGGTGGAAGGCAGCTGTCTAGAGGACTTGTCTGCTGACAGTTTATGACTGCTGGGTCTGCAGGGGGGGGGGTTCTCGAACAAGAACTGTGTATCCTGAGGAACTTTATAAAACCTATCTGGATGTTTGGAAGCTGTGGGCTGAGAATCAGGGGCCTGAGATGCTGCCAGAAAGGCATCATGAAAAGCTGGACGTAGAGGAGCAACTGCAGATGGGGAAGGCTGGTCCATTTGCATTAATTCAAAGTACCTCTTTTTAGTTTCAGAAACATCTGAGGCCTGCCATTTGAAATGCTCTCTTATAAGGCAAATGGTGCCCCCAAAGGAGAATTCTTCCCCTGGAGATTCAGGACTAAGAGAATTCTTCCCCTGGAGATTCAGGACTAACAGTGTCCTCCTCCTCAGGAGTGATAAAGTCCTTGGGAGATTCAATTAGGGAACAATAGGTAAGTGATTCATCAGAGGAGGGGAGCTCTTTCTCTGACTCCTCTAAGGCCTGCACAGGTGTAGGGCTGTATGGGGCACGTGGGACTGAAGGGCCTGGAAGGCTCTGAACATATTCTGGGAAAAAACTTCCCATACAGGGACTGGTTCAGTTTCTCTGTGTTTTCATTTTTGCTTCCTCTTAAGAGGAATAGAAGGCTGAGCTGGTTTTGTAGCTGATGCCTGGGTGGATGGAAAGGCAGCAGAGGCCCCTCAGACACCATGAGCCATGGTTCCCCCTTGCATCAGGAGCTGATGGCTGATCAACCTCAGCGGACATACTATGCATTTCCACCAAACCAGCTACCACCATGCTTCCCAGTTCTAGCAGCGAAACCGATGTCCAGTGGGACCCTGGGGTAACATCTGCCTTGACAGTCTCACCGGACTTCTGAGGTGCAGCATGGGCATCAGGCCTAACCTTTTTGGACTTCTTCTGAGGTGGACTCTTGGAGGCATCTACCCCGCCCCTCCATATCTAATGCCAAACGTTGGAGTCTCTGGTTTTCCAAGTAAAGTTTTAAGGCAGACAGATGGCTGTGCAGTGTTTTTGGCATGAAAGACTTGCAGATGTCGCAAGATGCATGGTTATGGCCATCACCTAAACAAAACAAGCACTGATCATGCATGTCCTTATGTGGAATTTGTCTTCCACAAGCATACTTCCCCTTCCTAGCTGACATGTATGTTAGAAAAGCTAGAAGAAAGGTAAGCAAAAATAAACCCAAAAGGGTACTTACCTGTATCAGGCGGTCGAAGCAAATGAGTGAACTGATTCCCGAAGCTGGCGATCAAAGGTCAGTAGATCACTGTGTTAGAAAAGTTCTGGAGTGGGTATGTGCAGACATCACCTTTACAGCCGATGTTGGTTTATGACTCTGACATGTAACGTCACACATACCCTTGCTCGTAAGACTTTGGTATTCTGGCCGGATGTCCGGTGCTGCAGGAAACAACCTCCCTGCAGTTATGAATAATGCGACATGAGAATAGAAGGACATCCATAGGTACTAGACAGCACTTCAACTGGAACAATACAGGGATTGTGTATGCCACTACATGTGAGAATTGTGATTCATTCTACTTAGGGAAAACAATCATGCAACTCTCAAAGAGGGTACAAGCAGGTATAGGCTATAAAAAAAAAGATGAGAAGAATGCTTTGTTTAAACACTCTACAACATGTATGAAATGTAAAAAAAAAAAAAAACCTGTCATTTTTTATGCTTGGCTGGGCAGAAATAGTTGCAACTTGCCTGAAATAAAAGAACCATAACCTCTCAACCGGCAGACATTGAAAATAGGAACAAAGGCACTTAGAAAGTAGGTACATACAGCAAAAATATCTGGACATCTAATTAGTATAAAATTTGAAATCTAAACAGCACATGATTCTTCCAGTAGGCATGTGGGATACTTCTCAGAAACATATTAAAATAACACAGAGTGACAAAAAAATGATAAAAAAATATAAGCACATTATCAATAAAAAGTATACAATCTGTGGACTGAAATTCAATGAACTGTATTGCAAAGTTCTACCACATAAGATCATTTATTTTTGCTCAGAAAAAAGTAGATATGAGATGTGTGTGTCATCCCTTATAGTTGCTACTAATACGTTGGTCATTTAGTGTGGTTTTCTGTGTGCTAGACAGATTCAAAAATCACGTGATGAGTGGGATTTAAAAAAATTGTGTGAAGGGGCAAGTCAAGCCTGAAAACTGGGACACATTTCTAAAAAGAGAGAGAGGCTGTGTAGGAGTAATGATGCCTGAATTTGGAAATTTCCTTTAAAATAGGAGCAGTTGAGGCATCTGAAAAGAACTGTGTTGGCAACTTAGGTTAGGAGCAAATGTAAGTCTGGGCTTTAATGACAGTTTGAATATAAAATGTATTTTAAAGAACAGTGCCGCTAAATTATAAATCCCGCCTATTGGTTTTACATGGGATTATAAAATGAGCTACAGTTAGGCATATATTTCAAAGGGTTTTCATTCTGAAGAAAGTATAACAATAAAAGACGAAAGTGCTAAATAAGTTCTGGCTATGGATTTTCTTTGACACTCACACTGCAAGACTGGGGTTTTTTTGGTTTAGTTAGTGAAAGGCTGTTTCATGGGAAAATCTATACTACAGCCACACACACCCCTAGAAAGACCACTATTCAGTATCAGATTTGACTTTTTGGTTTTACTTTACTATACGGACCACTACTGAGGATTCATCCGAGGGTGAAACAATCCTGGCCACATTTTTTTTCAGTGGTTGGGCATTCCAAGAGGCATGTACCAGCTATCTCTTGCCAGGCCCATTATGGTTATCCAAGCTATAAAACAATATGCACCATCATACTCTACTCATTTTTTGTTTCCTGCTTGTTTAAGAAAATGGTCTTTTCAGAATGAAGGACAAGTTGTGTAGTCCAACCTGTCTTGTTGCTAGGAAAATGTTGTCGTCAAAATATTGTGAAGAAGTTGCATGATTGTTTGCGGTTAAGGATGTCAAGGTAAAGCAGACCTTCACTACAGATTCACCCACTGCATGCTTCAGTGGTTCATTCATGGATTTATCATATTTTTGTTAGGTTGTGTTTAATTATGTGGACCATGGTGACATCATATAGATTGTTTCTTCTATACATAGTGGCTACAATGTACCAGACTCTGGCCTCACAATGCTGTCTTCTGCTTTGAGTTGCTAGGGTCAATTATTTTCCAGACTGTAAGGTTCTTGATGGAGACAAGGGTGTTTCAATCTTCTTTACAGGACACAGTGATTATACTGATCTAGAATCTAGAAAATTCTGGCTGAGTCTCTAACCTCTTTTTTATTCAGAAAAGAGTATACATACTAATGTATTCCTTTCTTTACATCTCACAACCTCTAAGACCCTTGTCATTTCACTTTTAAACCCAAGCACAGAACTGACTACCTTCATTCAAGTGCTTAATGAACTTCTGCTGTCAAGAGATTAAAAGACATACTAAAATCCTAACTGTCTTTGATCTCCCTGGGACCTTTGATACTATGGACCATGAGAAATGTATGGAAGGCTTAAAATACTACTGTGGTTTCACCAACACCATTCTATTTTTTAACACAATTCTAATGTTGATGAGCCACCTGCCTCTAAGGACACTTTCATAGAGGGCAATGCCTGGGGTTAACCCATATGGACCTCTCCTGCTGAGATGCTGGATGCTTCAGATCTCCATTCTGGCTCTCATCTGTTCAGGGTTTACATATTGCCACTGAGTGAGATTATTTTGGGGATAGGCATTTATTATCAATCATTCAGATTTACCACTCCTTCTTTCAGGAATCACTGATGGATTTTACTGCCCATGAGAAATTCCCTGGATCTGTTTCACACTGGCTGATACATAACCACCTTAAGATCCACCCACCAAAAATGAGGCATGATTACTTCCAACACTGGGTTAATAAGTTGGGATTCCTGTCATATGTTTGTGATATGGATGTGTTTCTTGATAACAAACTGACACTAATAAACTCATTTCACTTCTTGTCAAGACATTTTACTTTCATCTGAAGACCATCTACCTACAAGCAGCTTATTCCATCCTTGGACTTGCAGCAGTGATTCATGTGCTATTAACTTCTGAACTACTGTAATGCTCACTACCTTGGGGTCATGGGTGATGACGTAGGTCTGTTGCAATAACTTCTGATTGACACCTCTTGATCTGGCTGTTTTATTCCACTTGGTAGGTAGGCAGACTTTATCCCAGTCATGGCAAGATGTCTTTAAAACCCTGACACTCACCTACCATAACCCCACAGTCTGAATCCTGCTTGCCTTAAGAAATAATGAGACACTATATCCTTGCTAGACATCTCAGGGCATCAATTGATGGACTACTGGCAATTCCACAGGTAAGAGTAGAGCTTTATAGCACAGTATTTTGCCTATCTTGCCCTGGTGATGTGGAACCAGCTACCCTCCTTTTATCCATTCGAGTGATTCAAAGTGCTACTACATATGTTGTGTTGGGTCTTTCGGCTTTTCCCGGTTAGGGGTCGCCACAGCGGGACTCCGGTCCGCTAATGATTGGCAGTAAATTTTTACATGCCGACTTGCCGGGCCTGACGCACAACCTTCAACGAAGGAACGCCCATTCACGCATGTCGCCACACAGAAGACGCTCTAACTGAAAAAGTGCTACTACATATATTTCTGTATAAATCAAGAAAGCAGTGGCAAAAAATTTACCTTAAAAAAAAGTAGACTGCACTATGCAGGGATGTTGCACTATTACATCAGGACACTTGTTAAATTATACAGTATCAAGGGAAAAAAACACCTCACACTGTATGTTGTTATGACTGCAGTACCTTAGAGAAGCTTCACTTAATTTGACGCTTTTTAACAAATGAGAGTAGGGAAACCAGTAGACATAGTATCAGTAGCAATTTCCAGCCCCCCCCTCTGTTAAATTGCATGCAGCTAAATGAAGTATAACGTAAGCATGACAGTCACTAAAACATAAAGTATTAACTTAATACATGTTGTAATGATTGTCAGGTCTTACTATGGCTTCATTTAACTCATTCATTCCTGAGGAACAGCAGGCTAATCAATCCTTTGACTTCCTGAAGCTTTTTAAACCAAGAAACTATATGCTTCCTAATAAGCCTTCTCTCAAATCCTCTACAAAGAGCACACCTCACATTATTTACAATATTTTATAAATAATGCAAGTTACAAGAAATGAAAAATACAAAGGTTATTTGTAAGACGATGTGCTGGGCACCAGTATTGTTGTCAAGAGTGTATCTGTTGGCAAAAAATTAATAAATGAATTTTAGGAAAAATTAGTACAACTACTGTAAAAAAAAAAAAAAAAAAGAGTTATAGCTTTCCCTTCTAAGGAGTGATCACAGATGAAGGCAGAAGGGATGCCAAGTGAAAGACCAGCTCTGGTAGAGTTTTTAGTTGAGTCTACAACAGAAGCTGTTATTAAAAAGGGATAATTAGTAAGGCATACAAAATACTGCATGATCATTTATTTAATTACATTTGTTTACTGCTGCTATTCTTCTTGTTTGTCTTTAGTTTGATAGTCAGACTGGATCAGCAAAAACAAATCCCTTTTTCAGCAGAGGCCCAGGGAGAAAAGCTCCAAACATCAATATGAAAAAGAAAAGGTACACAAAAGAGAATAAAATGATAATAGAGAGGATTTATGAGTGGGTCGTCAGTGCTAACTGGGCTATTACTCGGGCTGTGCCTGCAAATGGTCCATTGAGATCAGTACACTACTCTGGTAAACCAATGTAAATAAATAAATAATGTGTTCGAGACATGGATGCCAAGAAATTCACCAGGAGAGTGAAGCTTGAAAGGTGAATCTTGGAACATATAATATTATATTAGCATCGGTGGCCCACTCATAATTCTTTGTTGTGCATGAAGCTTTATCTGCTCCATGTACTAGTAAAAAAATGCTAAATGCTTTGGCGGCTTTCAAAGCCATAAAGCACTTAGCAAGCACTATCAGAAAGGCAGTGTAAATCAGTTCTTTAAGTTTACACTCACCTTCAGTGTCTCTCAGCTGTCCAGATTTTCCCATTATATGTTGGGTATATTCTTCATAGTCATTGTTTTTTGGACAAATTGCTGAGGATTGAAGACAATGAAATAACAGCATACATTTAGAGTTCAGACTTCATATCCTTCAGAAAATCAGGTGAACACACATTCTGTTAATCTTGTTACTTTCTAAGTTTAGAAAAGGAAGTCAGGGTCACATCACCAATAGACAGCAGACAGAAACATTTTTTACTATGCCACTGTCATTTGCACTGGCAGATTTTATTGCCTATCCTGATACCTGACCTTAACAGCTTTAGCAGGGGTGCTTAACATTTGTTAAGGTCAGGTCTTGCATCATTCTAGCTATTAAATGATTTGTCTTTTTCTGAATATCGGAAAGTGATCAGAGTGCTTCATGCACTATAATAATTTTCCTACTATGATAACATAATACAGATTAAGAAACACAACGTTGCTCCGGCACAATAAAGGCTGTCCCTTTTCCACAAACCACCACTGCTGTTTGCAAGCACAAGGATAAATGATGTTCCCACGAAGATAAAAATATATTATTTATTTAACAAAAGACTTGTAAAAACAAAACAAAGTTATTGATTAAGCGCTTTCGTCTCCTTAACGGAGACTTCTTCAGAATCTAATTGCACTTGTCAGTCCTGCATTTTATACATTTTGAAATAAACCTTGTTAGCCTATTGGCTAAGCAATTAATTCATTTAATTAAACAAGCATTCACTTGAACCAATTGGGTTGATACCATAATAAAAGGGCTAGCTCATAATTAAAAGCTGTACAAAACTGCTCAATAAATATGGTGAACAATAAACACAAAAACTGATAAATATAAATAGAAATAGTACACATCCCCTGGTCTCTTAAAATTCAATATTATATCATACCATCAATTAAACATTATATAACTATTATATAAATATTAATAAATATTATTTCATTTTTATATTTTTATAAAAAACTTGAAAGTTAAAAATGTCAACATTTAAAAATGTTAAAATATGTATTGTTAACCAGTAAAAAGTTAATAATTGAAAAGAAATGAATAAACAACCAAAAGATAATATCTCTAATGTCAGAATATATTTAACATTTTACTTTATTCGGATCCATTGCTAATAGTTTTAGTGCAGGGGTAATGGATATATGGTCATTTAGTCCTTTTCCACTACAGGCATCTAGCCTTAACTGCCAGATCATTTCCCTGTACTCTAACTTTGTTTCCCAGTCACCCCCTCGGTCCATGGGCTCTACCTCCTCTACCACCCAAAATTTAAAATCAGCTTTTTTACATTACATATTTTTTAAGGCCTGTGGGAGTTACTACATTGGTAAAACCGAAAGACATCTCAGAAATAGAATGTATGAACACATCAGGGACATTAACAGATGCAATGGCAATAATGCATTGTACAGGCATGCATTAGAATGTAAAAAAGCTGATTTTAAATTTTGGGTGGTAGAGGAGGTAGAGCCCATGGACCGAGGGGGTGACTGGGAAACAAAGTTAGAGTACAGGGAAATGATCTGGCAGTTAAGGCTAGATGCCTGTAGTGGAAAAGGACTAAATGACCATATATCCATTACCCCTGCACTAAAACTATTAGCAATGGATCCGAATAAAGTAAAATGTTAAATATATTCTGACATTAGAGATATTATCTCTTGGTTGTTTATTCATTTCTTTTCAATTATTAACTTTTTACTGGTTAACAATACATACTTTAACATTTTTAAATGTTGACATTTTTAACTTTCAAGTTTTTTATAAAAATATAAAAATGAAATAATATTTATTAATATTTATATAATATTTATATAATGTTTAATTGATGGTATGATATAATATTGAATTTTAAGAGACCAGGGGATGTGTACTATTTATATTTATCAGTTTTTCTGTTTATTGTTCACCATATTTATTGAGAAGTTTTGTACAGCTTTTAATTATGAGCTAGCCCTTTTATTATGGTATCAACCCAATTGGTTCAAGTGAATGCTTGTTTAATTAAATTAATTGTTTAATTGCTTAGCCAATAGGCTAACAAGGTTTATTTCAAAATGTATAAAATGCAGGACTGACAAGTGCAATTAGATTCTGAAGAAGTCTCCGTTAAGAAGCGCAATCAATAACTTTGTTTTGTTTTTACAAGTCTTTTGTTAAATAAATAATATATTTTTATCTTCGTGGGAACATCGTTTATCCTTGTGCTTGCAAACAGCAGTGGTGGTTTGGGGAAAAGGAACAGCCTTTATTGTGCCGGAGCAGCATTGTGTTTCTTTGTGGTTTGTGTCACTGCCTTGGACTGTGTGGTTACATAATACAGATTAAGTTTAAAACCAATGAAAATCACCAAAAAGCACCAATGTAACTAATAATCCAAAAAAACGATGCAGTAGGTGCTGACTTGTGTTGGAAGCGGAAGCTGTTTTAAAACTATCATTAAAATTTCTCGCCTGATCCTCCTCTGTGGCTTTATTGTTTCACCTACTGCATCGTTTTTTTACAGATTAAGTTTAACAAATTAGAAAAAGCAGGAGATAATCCTACAGAGTTACAAATGTAGTGATAATTTATCAAAATTACATATACAAAGCGGATTCACAGTAGATCAGTTTTAAAAATCAGTCACATTCATATACAACTTCATAGTAGTATCTCAGCATAACTGGTACAGTATTTGTAATGCAGTACAAAGCATAAACAGTAGGCAAGAGGTTTTCTCAGGTAATAGACAGACTGAAAATAGAGTAGGTAAGTAAAGAAGTGTCTAGGTCTGGAGGAGTTAGAGTAAGAAGACTGGGAAAGTACAGTGAGAAAGATCAGGGAAAAGGAGCAATAGAATAAAGTGGCCAGAAAGCATTTGAGTCTGGATTAAGGGAAAGTAGAAATAGATTGGAAGGTCTGACAAGTTATATTTAGGAAAACCATGCTACCCACGAAGTACAGCACGTCTCAGTTTTTAATTTTGGATGAACGCTTTTGTTAATGAACTATTAACTTCTTCAGATAAAGCACAATACACAAACAGTTCTTTAAATAAGGAAGTACTGGTCATGTGTTTACCAAGCCTCTTCTGTGATCCAATCACATGCTCAGTTTCTTGTTTGAATATAGTGCCTATAGGAAGTGCTGCTTCTTTTGTTGTTTTTAAGTTAAAAAGCATTTAATTTATTCAAATATATATTAAAAAAGCATAACTAGTGAGTAAATAGTAAAATAATAATAAATGAAGTAAACTATTTGATAAATGTGCAGAAAATAAATAAAAATTAGAAGTAAATTAAAAAAATTATTTTACAAGTGTCTATGAGAAATGCTGATGTTGAATGACTTTTTTTTAAACTTTCAACAATTCCCATTCAAAGTGTAAGTAATTTAATTTCCTAAAACACCCACAACCTTTAAACTTTTTCATTTCATCAGAGCCTTTAGTTTAAGTACTGGGGCTATAGAAATATAATCACTTAGTCTTGGCCATGCATTGGCATTGAATTTAAGCTACCAGTATAATTCATGCTTTTCCAGGTTTAGTGACCAAGGACCTACTGTCATTTTAGGGCTGACTTTTTCTACAATACTGAACCTGAATTCGTATCCCAGGTTATTTTTAACACATCTGTAAAGTGCATTTGTTTTCTTCATTTTTCTGATGTCATTAAGTATGTTCATATATCACTCTTTTAATTTAAGTTGGTCTTCCCTATGTAAAACCCAGGACAAGACTGACAAAGGGCCATGCAGACTACACCATTGGTTTCAGAGTTGTATTTTCCTTTTATTTTCATAGTTTGTGACTTGATTTTAAAAGATGCTCCAGTCTGAATACATTTACAAAATGGACAATGTCTGCATTTGTTCGTATTACAATGTTTTGGGTTTTTTTGTTGTTCATTGCTTCTAATATGATCTTCATATTAGTTCCTTTTCTGTATATAAAAATATTTTTTTATCCTAGTTTTTCATTAGCCACTCTTTCTTCTGATACCAACACTCAGTTTTTGTTCAAAATCCATTTAATATAGTTACTATAGACTGTATAGGTGGTAATAAAGGAATTTTTGAAACTATTCTCAAGTTGTTTCACTGAATTTGTATTTGTAGGAATGGGTATGATGTTCAGTTCTGATAGTATTATTTCAGACCTCCAATCCAAAATTGGGAAGAAGTACTTTCTTTCATGATTGTTAATCACTTTGTACATTAACTCATTGATAAACTGGTCAGGGTAGCCAGCTAGACATGAAGGAAGCCACTAGAATAGGTTGGTTTACAATATATTTGTGATAGATATGTTTTTTATTCAAATTCCTTTGCTATTAGTACATATAAGTAGGCTATTTCATTTTGTCCTGTTTTGTGTGAAAATCTTAGGAATTCAGTTGTTGTGTTGAGGTAGTCCAAAATGGCAAGTATTTTTTTTTCTTTTTTATCTTTCTAAACCAGTGGTTCCGAAAATTTGCAAGCTGAGTAGGAGCAGCTGATCTGTGATATATATCAATAAGTAGCCTGTTTTTTTTTTTTTTTTTGCTTATTTGTAGCAATTAATGCTTATTTAAGATATTTATAGCAATTTTATTGTATACTTCATACTTGCACTGTATTTCATAGCTACTGGCTCAGTTGTGATAAACATGTCTGTAGTGTTTTCTTCCCACCCAACCTCCCTACTGGCATCTTGTCTTTATACCTGCTGGCCTTGCAGTTGCCTGCCCCTACTCTAAATTTGATCTTGGACACTCTTCCCAGTCTAGTGTCATTAGCTCACTCTACCCACTACAGATATAATCTCCTTCTGTTTCTCCTTTCTCCCTTTCTAGAAAAAAAATGTCTAAATATCCTTGTGTTCTGACTGTGCTTCTCAAACATTTTGGAAATATAGAGTATATTTTAGTGCATTTATTAAAACTGTATTTGCCTTAATATTGCTACAACTCAAGTGTTCTAGGTTGTATTGCATCTGAATTGTTTTAGTGTGTTTTAGCTGCTATTTCTGTATATGTAGACTAGCTACTTATTCTACTGCATTACTGCCTCTTAAATCATCTTTCAGTTGTGCACTTGCCTTGCTTCATTTAAAAAGTTTTACATTGTTAAGTTTGTAGAGTTTTAATTGTATTTACTGTTTAGGGCTACACACTCAAGTGTGTTAGCCTTTTCTGTGTTTATTTAGTGTATTATTGCATTGTTTAGCTTTTAACAAAAAAAAAAAAAAAAAAAAACTATCTTGTTTGCTCGTTTCCCACCTTTCCTAGCTAGTATAGTCCAGATCCCAGGTTTTGGTGGTTTCAGGACTTTATTGTCTGAATTCAGAGCTATCCAGACGTCCTGTGATAGAGGGAAGTCCTACTGCTTACCAGTGGGAGGGGTGAGCATTGTACTGCCTTGTCTGACACTAGAGGAGTGATTTCCAGCTCTGAAATTGTAATTTTAGCCATTTTGGGCTGATTTCTATCCCTTTCAACTATATGGCTTAAAAACGCGAGTGTTTGCGCATTTTTCGCATTGTGCATCACCACTGGGCTACAGTTAAACTATTCCAGGTGCCAGAAAGTCTGCTCTTCAAATTCTCCCTTAGAACTAGCTGGTTTCTCAGTAGTAGCACTAAAATCTGAACCCCTGTGACTAGCACTTGCTCTAGAACCTGCTAGAAAGCACTAGGAAGCCTTAAACTGATACAAGCACTCAACTCTCCTTGTTAAAAATGAGAAATTAATCGTAGGCGCTAAACAGCCTATAATTGCAAAGTACCTTGCAAAGCTAAGGGAAAATAGCTCTTGTACTATACAAAAAAGCACCTAAACAGGCATGTCCAAGGGTCAGCTTCTGGTGATTTCTCCTGTCTACCTGGCAAATCTGGCCATACTGGGGCAATGCAGCAACTGCCTCATGTACACAGACAACCCTCTCCTCCTACCACCCAACACTACAACCTGCGAGAGATGCACTTACATAGCCAAACTGGAAGCAAAGCTGTCTTCAGCCAAGATTGTGTTAGATAGTCAAGAGGATAAGGTTAACATCTGCACTATACCTCAAGCAATGCATAGCCCTTCAAAACCCACATCATCAACACCCAAACATAGCAACACTAAACCCACATATGCGAATGTCCTTAACATTAACCTGCCCAAGCAACAAGGACCTTCGAAGCTGAAATGCAAACAAACACCAGTCACAACCAAAGTGACACATAGCTCACAAAACCAGTGTGCCACTCAACAAAAGCCCCTAAGGCAAGACAATGTACCCAACACTTTAGTCATAGGTGACTCTATAGTCAGGCACACTGACGTCCCACTCACCAGGCTGAACAAGGAGAAAATTACAGTCAGCTGCCTGTTGGGTGCCAGGATCCGCCACATAACGCATGCACTCAAGTCACTCCCCAACAAGTACAAATATGACTCTGTCATTATCCATGCTGGAGTGAATGACTTGAGACGTACCTCCCTGGACTACATGAAAACAGACATGGAAGAGCTCTCGGATCATGTCGCCCAGGCAGGTATGATCCTAGCCCAGAGTAGTATCCTCCCTTCAACCAGAATGATACCACAGTATAAGGACAAAATGATTGACTTAAACAATTGGCTAAGCTTCTGGTGTCATTCAAAGGGGATCCAGTATCTGTCTGCCTGGGACGACATGATCAAAAAACCATGATGCTTTGCCAGAGATGGTCTGTACCTGTCACCCCTGGGATTCAGGTTACTGGCTAAAGCTCTCACCACCCCTATAGTGCCTTTTTTAGGCATGGTTCAAAGGACAAAACCACCACTGTAACAGATACAAGCATGCAAAATCTGAAGGTAATGCTACTCAATGCTAGGTCTAAACCTCAAAATGCACTCTCTTGAGGCACTCCTAAAAATGGAGAAAATCGATATCTGTGCAGTAACTGAGACCTGGTTCAAGGCTCCAGAGAGCACCCCTGCAATATCAGGTTACAACTCTTACCACACTTTTTAGGCCACCAAACCAAGACTGAAACACTAAAGGTGGAGGAGTGTCCATATTCACCAAGGATATTCACACCTCCAGGCTAGTTGCTTAACACAATGCATCTGAAATTCTCCAGGTGCAACTAACACTAGGTAAGACTGCAATCCACATTGTAGCTTGCTACAGATCCCCACCATGCCCCAAGAATCTCACTACACCTTTCTAAACATACTGGACAACATTAAGCTACAACCAAACACCCTAATATGGAGTGATTTCAACTACCCTGCCATTAACTGGGAAAACTACTCAGATACAAACACCTTTTCCCAACGGTTCTTGGAATTCATAAATTCCAACGCCCTGGATCAACTAAGCCATTGTCCCACCAGGGGCTCCAATATCCTAGACCTGGTCATTACCAACATGGGAGGTAGATGCTCCACACCAGTGGACACCCCCTCATTGGTCAGGTCTGACCATAAGCAAATCACCCTTGACATCCACATCACACCTCCACCCCCCCCCCCGTAAGGAAACCTCAGTAAAAAACTTCTCCAAAGCCAGCTTCATGCTACTCAAGTCAGAAGCGACAAACTTCATGACACCCATGCAGATGGGAGCGGAAAGTTCGACTGCTGAATCCTACACTAAGGCACTGTATGAGCACATCCACTCATGCATGAATCATGCCATCCCAAATAGAACCAAGACACTCTCCTCCAAAAAAGGAAGCCAATCTGGTGGTCCCCTGCCATAAACAAACTATACAACAGAAGAAAGAAACTGTTGCAGAAAAGAGAAAAATCCCAGGAAGCAAAAATCTCCCTTACCAGCCTCAGTAAGAAGCTGAGATCCCTCATAAAATCCTCCAAAGCTAGTTATGAAAATAAAATTGCCAAAGATTCCAAAGACAATCACAAGGCATTCTATAGTTATGTCAAGAATCTAAATGGCAATGCTCAGATATGCTTTGAGCTACAACAGAATGGCATTAAATATACTGATCCCAAGGATATTGCCAATATCCTGGCAGATCAATTTAATGCAAACTTCACCCACCTCTCATCCCCTAAAGGGCCCATCTCAATACCAAAATATTGCCAAATTCAGGTAATCACAGCCACACAGGTAGAAACCGCACACGGCGACACAGGTAGAAACTGCACTCTCCAAGGCAAAGAATACAGAATCCATGGGACCAGATGACATCCCGGGCTGTGTACTACATGAAATACAAAATGAACTGGCACCTCACCTAAGTGTCATGTTTAATCATAGCCTCACCTCAAGCTTCGTGCCCACTGAGTGGCGCACAGCTACAGTAATCCCACTCCACAAGGGGGGATCCACCTTGAATCCCGGGAACTACCGTCCCATCAGTCTGACGAGCTTGATCTGCAAGGGCATGGAATGCATTATCATGGAACTTATAAACAAGGACATTGGCAGCCTTCAAACACTGGACCCCACCTAGTTTGGGTTCATGAAGGGCTGATCTTGTCTCCTGAACCTGATTGACTTCTTCGAATCAGTCTCCAGAACTGTGGATGAGGGTAAGGCGGTCCACACAGCCTATCTGGATCTTGCCAAGGCCTTCAACACCATCCCCCCACTCTGGAATCACAGATAAACTTACTAAGCTGGGCATAAATCCCTACTGACAGAACCCACACTGTAAAAGTAGCAGACTTCAAATCCAGCTCCAGACAATTGACAGGTGGAGTACCTCAGGGTTCAGTCCTGGGACCACTCTTGTTTGGCATCTACTTCTCTGAAGTACAGGCCAACAATAAGGGACTCTGGATAAAAAAGTTCGCAGATGACTGCAAACTGGGAGCCATTACTGAATCTCCAAATGATGTGGATATTCTACAAAAGGCCCTTACAGAAACAGATGCTTGGTGCCAGAGCCATGGGCTCAAGCTTAATGCCAAGAAATGTGTAGTATCCCCTTTGGGAAAAACCATGTACCCATGAATTACCACATAGGTGGAAGTACACTAAACACCGAAAGTGTGATGAGAGACTTAGGGACACAGGTGGACAGTGGTCTCACCTTCGATAACCACATCGCCACAACAGTCAGGAAATCCTTCTATGTGGCACACCTCATCACTAAGGGCTTTTCATCCAGAAAAAAGGAGGTCATTGTCCCACTGTACTCATCTCTCATTAGACCCATTATAGAGTACAATGCCCCATTTGGTATGTACCTCACAAGACATCTGCAACAGCTGGAAAGGCCACAGAAATACCTCACTAAAAGAATAACAGGCCTAAAGCAGATGCCCTATACTGACTGTCTAAAAAAACTCCAGCTATACTCTGTGGGATATCGTCTACTCAGAGGCGATCTCTGCTTAACATACAAGGCCATGTCAAACCCTGAGCTGTTGGACATGCTCCACTTAAAGAAATCCCAATCCCTCAGAGCCACACGCTCCAGCGATCTAAACCTTGTCATCACAATGAACAAAATATGCTGGAGGGATAAGTTCCTGACCCAGAGACTCCCCATACTCTGGAATAGATTGCCCATACATGTCAAGCAGAGCGCCTCCTTGGCGCTCTTCAAAAGGAACTTTGACGATTGAATGGGAGATAGGAAATTCACCTCGGGGATTATGTCAGTCACCCTGCTAGACAGGGGTCCAGGGAAGTAAATATTGTTTGAAGAAATATCAAGGGAATTGTTATGGCTAGGTTTGTATAGACCCTAGGGCTGGTAGCCTAGTACTAACCTATGAACCTATGGAGGACCCCTTTTATAAAGGAAAAAAAATTGACAGACCGCTATTGGCGGTGGTACACATACTTTGCATTTGGATCAACCCCCAAACCCCCCAATCAGACCCCCACCACCATGCAGCCATTTCAGTGTCCCATTACTTGACTAATTCTCCCCAGCTGTCATAAACACTGTTCAAAATTCTCAGTATGCATACTGTTTTCTGCTTTACCTCTACAATGATTACAGATGTTTGGAGTTAATTTAAAACTTGTATTTCAAATTTTATAGCACAAACACTGATGCACATTTGCTAAAGCTAAACAGACATTTGCTAAATCTAAACAAAGCAATATAGTCTTAATGAAAACAGACTTAACATTACAACTTCTCTGCCTTTGAAACTCACATTCACTGAAACAGCATTGAAACCCACATTCAAAGAAAATGCATCTGTCCAGTGGCGGATTAAGTTTACCTTTGGACTGTTTTCAAAGCATAGGCTTGCGAACATTTTTAGGAGCATGCAAAAGTTCTTTGATTCACCCTTCTGACTGTATAATTACATTTTAATACACAATAATTAAATTATATCCCTTGCATAATACAGCACCACTTGGTAGTACGTGTTTTAAATGTATAGTTCTGCACATTTTTCCAGTAAGTATTGAAAAAACATATGAACCAATAATGACAAAACTGTCCAACTGAGAACATTTCAACCATTAAGGGCCACTCAAACTTATGTCAATACAATCCACCAATATCAGTCAATATGCACAATCTCTGCAGAAGTAAGTCACCTGAATAATTACACTTTGAAGAGATCTGTAACTTAGGAAAAGTTTGCTGCTAGCAAACAACTTTATTTCAGTGTTTCATCTACAAAGTCAGTGTCTGCTGCCCTTGAAGAATAAATTGCCTACTTAAAAAAATGGTAAACTGGTAATTTTGCATGGATGGCAAACTGAAAAGAGGTTCATAGTTACTAGGCATCTCAGCCAAAAGAGGACGTATTCAGGACTTCAGTACCCACCCCCTAAAAATGCAAAACAGTATCAACAATCCATCAATATGCTGTGGAAGTAGAACCCACACCCTTAAAATACAAGCTTGCTACCTGTTGTGCTACTAACGTAGCTTTAAAAGGCTGCACCAAAATAATGATACTATTTGCTAACTAGCTAAACAAATCTATTGCACATTGTAAACAGACTTAGCATGAACAGCAGTAAACTTCTCTTCCCTTGAAGCTCGCAATTCCTTGAAAATGCACCCGCCATAATGGGGGGACAGAGAGCCAAAACTTAGGACACATTTTAATTTTTGGTCTTGTAAACTTAGAAAGTTAATAGAACAAGTTTTGCATTAGTACAAATTTTCTGAAGGCTATGAAGCCTGATGCTCAACTGTTTGCAATTATTTTCTGACTTCAGTCATCAATGATTTGCCAGGGGTTTTCCAGAAAAACACAATTTTATTAGAAACAGACTGAAAATATGAGGCAAAAATATGGACATTCTGCAAAAACCTGGACAGCTGAAGGGTATGCTGCCTACCTGTTACACACACCTCTTTCCCTCTTACACACACGCGCACACACACACACACACACACACACACACACACACACACACACACACACACACACACAAAATATACCTCTCAACCTCTTCAGTGCAAGAAATATGGACAAACCCTGTCATAATGTGGGGAACAAAGGGCCAAAGCTATGGATACATTTTAAATATTGCTCTTATAAACTTAGAAAGTTGATAGAACAAGTTTTGAATTAATATGAATTTTCTGAAACGTATGAAATCTAAAGCTCAAAAGTATGCAATTATTTTCTTCAGTCCTCAATGATTTGCCAGAGAAACCCCATTTTATGCGAAACAGACCAAATAAGGCAAAAATCTGACACACATTGCGAATATCTGGTCAACTGACAGCTACACTCAGGCACTGCTTATTAAAGCCTTGATAAAAAAAAAATACCTTCAAGTTCTGTCAACAAGATCGTCCGGATTGATCATCAGCTCTGAATTAATTTCTATTTGCTGGCAAAAGGGAGAGAGTAGACCCATACCCATACCCATACAGCGGCCAACATAAATACGGGACCTGTCTTATTTGGAGGTAACAGAACAGCTGTTTAAATTTCCCTCAAAGTTCTAACTGCTGGCAGAAAACACAGGGCAAGAGAGCAGCTGCTCAGCGTCAGCCGCAAACACGGAAGTTGTTTCTTCTTCTCCTCTAAAATCTCCTCTAAAATCTAAGGGCAAGCAGCTGCTTAGCCACTGTTCATCTGCAAACAGGGAAGTTTCTTTTTTTTTTTTTTTAAATAAATTGTGGATGAGCAGTGCAACTTTTCTTTCTCCACAGGGTCGGGTCATGGATGACACCCGAAAGCCAGGTGGGTGCAAGTGAGCTTGCGAACCCCTTGAGTTTATCAAACAGACCCCAGTTTCGGAAACACTGTTCTAAACAATAAATATGTCATCCAGATAACAAGTGTAAAATCTGCATGATTCCATAACCTTTTTGTCGAAAAGAAAGTTTGTTTATCTACGGATCATTACAATGTTGGCCAAGACCCCATTGCCACCCCTGTTTTATAAGTAATACTGACCTCAAACTTTTGTTTCCTAGCATTGTCACCAATAGTTCTTCATATAAATTGATTTTTTCTTGTGGAACATTTTTAGTTAAAAGGTAGTCAGTGAAACACTGTATTCCTGTATTGTGAGGTTTCATTCTATACAAGTCCTTTACATCTATTGTAAGGAAATTGTCCTCTTCATGGAATTCGAGTTTGTTAATTTTGCTCAAGAAATCCCATGAATCTTTGCACATGTATTCATCTTGAAGTACTAAGTGCTTAAGTATTCATCCTGAAGTACTAAGTGCTTAAATTTATCATCAGAGAATATCGCACAAGACTAAGTGATGCATCCTCAACCATGCACAATTGGGCGCGGGGGGGTAATATCTGTGGATTTTTGGTATCCCAAAGACAGTTGATATTATGGGGCTTATCATGTTCAAATAATTGTATTCATCTATACTGATGCATTGTTCAACGAATAAATGACTTAGTTGTCCTGTGACTTTTCCATAGGCAATGTTTAATTTGTTTATTGAGGCTTTTCCATATGTTACATCAGCAAGCATTTTGTTCATTCTATCAGTGTAGTTGATTTTCTCCATCATGAAAAGCCCACTCCCTTTACCTCGTTTTATTATTCTTATATTTGCTTTTTAAATTTCATCTAGTTTAGTAGTCTCTTCCTTTGTTACATTATTAAAGTTGTTTGGAAATTCATTTAACATGTTCCCCATGTCTAGTTCACATATTTTCTCATACAATTGCAGTTTTTAGTTTATTGGAGGGTTTTATGTGCTAGAGACCCTTAGTCCTGACATTGCTTCAGGCAAGCTATCAAATACCAGATTAAAGTTTAGTTTACGTATAAATAATTTCAAGTCCATAAGTACATTTGCTACAGCGGCCCTTCTACTAGGGACAAAAGTTAGCACTTTGGCAAACAGGTTACCACGTTTCATCAACTGGAAATGTGGAAAAATTGTAAATTTTAAAATCTCCTTTTCTCTACTAGTTGTAATTATACAGTTGTTTTCAACCTGCAAAGTTAACTCTAAAGTTGGTTCTGGCTCCTGTACCCTCTCTGTTCTGCCAAGTGGGTCTGCTCATTTGGTCTGCTTTTTTGGACTACCTCGACACAACAACTGAATTCCTAAGATTTACACACGAAACAGAACACAATGAAATAGCCTACTTAGATATACTAATAACAAAGGATTTTGAAACAAAACGTATGTATCACAAATATATCATAAACCAACCTATTCTAATGTCTTCCTTCATTTCTTGAGTTCACATCCAAAAACAAAAGAAAGCAACGGTAAAAGGACAGTTTGTGAGGGCAGCGAGATGACTACAAAGGAGGAAGGGCATCTTTCTAGATGAATGTTTCTTACTGAAAGAAATGTTTAAAAGACGTGGCTATCCTGACCAATTCATCAACAAGTTAATGTACAAAGTGATTAACAAATATGAAAAAGTACTTTGCCCTGATTTTGAATCGAAGGTCTGAAACAGCTATATCAGAGTTGAACCATGCCCATCCCTATAAATACAAATTCAGTGAAACAACTTGAGAATAGTTTAAAAAAAAACTTTTATTACCATCTACACAGTCGATAGCAACCATATTAAATGGATGTTGAACAAAAACTGTCTGTTGGTATTGGAAAAAATAGTTACTAATGAAAAACTATGACAAAAACCTATTGTTATATGCAAAAAGGAACTAATATGGAGAACATATTAGAACCAATGAACAACAAAAATCCCCTCAAAAAATTTGTAACACAAACAAATGTGGATATTTTCCTTTTTGTAAATATATTACAGGTTCATAAGTGTGTACTAGGCTAATGGCCCTGGAGCCTTTACAAGCCTAGCCCATAGGATTACCCTGGCATCGTGCCACCCGACCTTAGTTCCCAGTGCCTCTGTCGAGTAAAGCCACTGGAGTGATTCCTGGGGTGAATTTTCTATTTCCCATTCACTCATCAAGACTTCTCTTGATGAGGGCCAGTGAGGTGTTCTGCTTGACATGTATGGGAAGTCTATTCCATAGCATGGGCAGTCTCTGGGTTATGAACCTGTCCCTCCAGCATGTTTTGTTGACTGTGGTAATGAGGTTGAGGTCTCTGGAAAGCATGGTGTGGATGGATTGGGCTTTCTTTAGATGTAGCATTTCCATCAGATCTAGGTCAGACATGGCTTTGTAAGTCAAGCAGAGATCACCTCTAAGTAGGCAATATGGGACAGAGAATAGTTGGAGGGAGTTTTTTTTTAGTCTGTCCTATATAGGACAAATGTTTAAGGCTTAGGATCCTCTTTGTGAGGTACTTTTGTGGCACCTCCAGTTGTTGCAGGTGTTTAGTGAGGTACATGCCAAATGAGGCACTGTACTCAATGACTGGCCTAATGAGGGAAGAGTGGAGGGAGACAATGAACTCTTTCTTCCTGGATGCAAAACTCTTAGTAATGAGATGTGTCACATAGAAGGACTTTCTGACCACAGTGACAATGTGGTGGTCAAAAAAGAAGTTGCTGTCAACCTGTGTTCCCAGATCTCTTATAATGACTTCTGTGTTCAGTGGACTACCATTGATGTGGTAATTCATGGGAACCGTGTTTTTCCCAAAGGGGATGACTACACATTTTTTGGCATTGAGCTTAAGGCCATGGTTCTGACACCAGTCGTTGGTCTCAGTCAGGCCTTTCTGTAGGATGTCAACATTACTTGGGGAGTTAATAATAGCTCCCAACTTGCAGTCGTCTGCGAACTTTGTCTGCCAGAGTCCCTGTGTTGGCCTGGACTTCAGAGAAGTAGATACCAAACAGGAGAGGACCCAGGACCAAACCCTGTGGGACTCCATTTGTGACTGGTCGGCAGTCTGACTTGGAGTTAGCTACTTTCACACTGTGGGTTCTATCTGTGAGACAGTTTGCAACCTACCTAGTGATATAGGGGTTGATGCCTAGCTTAGTGAATTTTTCTATGATTCCTGAGTGGGGAATGGTATCAAAGGCCTTGGCCAGATCAAGGTAGGCTGTATAACCACCTTGCCTTCATCCACAGTTCTGGTGACTGACTCAAAGAAGTTGACCAAGTTGAGCAGGCATGATCTACCTTTCACAAAACCAAACTGTGTTTGATCCAGAGTTTGGAGATTCCCTATATCATTGTTTATTAAGTCCAAGATGATGCATTCCATAGTTTTGCATATCGGACTCATCAGGCTAATGGGGCGATAGTTCCCAGGGTCTGTAGTCGCTCCTCCTTTGTTGAGAGGGATGACTGTAGCAGTGCGCCATTCGGTAGGGACAAAGCCTGAGGTGAGGCTGTGGTCAGCCCTAACAAGACAGAGGTCCTTGGTCACTAAACCTGAAAAAGCAAGAACTGTCCTGTCAGTTTAAATTCAATGTCAGTGCATGGCCAGGATTGAATGATTATATTTCTATAGCCCCAGTACTTAAACTGAAGGCTGTGATGAGATGAAAAAGTTTAAAGGTTGTGGGCGTTTTAGGAAATTACTTACTCTTTGAATGGGAATTGTTGAAAGCTAAAAAAGTAATTCAACATAAGCATTTCTCACAGACACTTGTAAAATAATTTTATTAATTTACTTCTAATTTCTATTGATTTGCGACACATTTTTCAAACATTTTACTTCATTTATTACTATTTTTTTACTGTTTACTCACTAGTTGTGCCTTTTTAATTTATATTTGAATAAATTAAACGAATGCTATCTAACTTAAAAACAAGAAAAAATGCAGCACTTCCTGAAGGTGCTACACTCAAACAAGAAACTGAGCATGTGGTTGGATCACAGAGGAGGCTTGGAAAACACATGACCATTACATCCTTATTTAAAGAACTGCGTGTGTATTGTCTTTTATCTGAAGAAGTTAATACTTCATTAACGAAAGCACTCATCCAAAATTAAAAGCAGAGATGTGCTGTACTCCCTGGCTAGAGTGATTTTCCTACTTCCAGTTTGTTTCGCAATTGAGTTTTTACAAGTTATATTTAAAGTTTTACAAAATATCATGCAAGTCGGGAGAAAAGAGTGAGGAAAACCTGTCTAGAAAGGTGAATACGGTGTTGGGGTTAACGTGGTGCAGAACAAGAGCAGAGCCATGTAACTATATAACTATAAGGATCAATCAAAAGGGGTTAAAAAAGATTGGGAAGAGAGAATAAGGAGGCAATATGCAAAGGAACAGGGTAGGACAGCTGCATGGCTCCCAATTATGCAACAAAGTTCAGTAGGTTTAAGATTTTTGCATGGCAGTATTTGCATAGGCATTTTAGTACCACAATTTTTCCTCAAGAAGACAGTAATTGCTAAGAGGTGTGAAGGGAAAGAGAAGTAAATAGGAACATGCTGTATGGGGAATGTAACGAATTAGCAGATTTTAAAGATTCCCTGCAGAGTACTTCGTCAGAAATGTTGAGGGAGGACATGATTTTAACTAAGGAGTTTATTTTTTCAGCAGGATATAGGATCTGATTTGTCTACACATAGTAAAGCCTTGCTAAGTTTAATGCTATTGGCTGATTAAAAAAAATATTACTAGAAACTGGAAATTAAAATCTAAACCAACTGTAACCAAAGCAGTGAATATTATAACATAGATAAAACTGAAGTGGGATCTTTAGAAAAAGAAAGAAATAAATGAAATTTATGGCAATAATATATGCAGAATAATGTTCAGGAGGAGCAGTAAACATTAAGAGAAGGCAGAGTTAAGAGAAGACAGAGTTTCAGCAAATTATGCAATACTGGAGTAAATAACTGTTAAAAAAGAAAACATATATGTATATAATGCAGTAAGACATGTCCTTGATTCTGTCAGTTTAATAAAGGTGTTAAAGAAAGCAAGAGAGAGAGCTAAATTGGTTTATATTGCACGCTTACAGAAATATATCAGTAAGTGAATCATTTAGCTATACAAGAACTTTTCAGTGACTTACAAAAAATGGGAGTACCACACTGCTGTCTTATTCTACTGTACAGTCAATGCAAATTAAGCATATTTTCACTGTATTTCTAAACAACAGTATTAATAAAAAAATGTGCGTTTTAGACAGCAACTATAAGTGGCAAAACTGCATGCTGTAATGCTGTGTATAAGACGGTACCAGTTGTTACCCTGTAGGCCACAGTGCCATTACACTGATTAATGGGAATATGTAAATATTACTGATAGTCAATTATTTTACTAGAGCAACATTATATCTCTGTAGGCCCTCACACTGTCCGTGTTTTTTAATGCCATCGACAACCTGTATATGCCACCCCAAACAAGACAGTGTCACACTTCATTTAAGCATAATTAATATACTAATTAATATATTATGGAAATGTCACTTTTCACAACTGCCGTCATGTACATCTTACACAGAATGTTTTCATTGTGCAAACCCAGCAAATGCCAGCTTTTAGATGATATCTAGGTTTGTCATACACAAACTAATGTTCATGAGATATTAGGCTTAATATTAAAATACTGTTAACATTAATTCAGTGCCCCTCAAAGCTAATACTTGCATCTGTGTCTGGATTTGTCCTACAGTGTTTTTGACTAATGCTATTTGTTTCTTACAAACACTGTTTGTTTTGGCCTCCCTGGCTTACACAGTACCACACGGTATTTTTGTTTTATTATTCTAAATATATACAATATTTTATATTCTGATAATTTCATGCAAACACTAACTCAAACCCTGTACATCCTACTATGATGCTCTGCCCGAGGGTACCTACAATATCCTGTAAGAAGTTTGCTTCCTAAGACACAATGTAGTACTCAAGACCAATTAGTCTGACTATTAGAATAATATTAATACTGCTTATATCACATAACTATCTATATCGGATGGTGTTTTTCTTACCCAAATGTGCGTGCTCACACACGCACACACACATATACACTACAGCAACATTACTGAACATGTACACCTAAGGTGCCGCATTATCTAATGAATAAAATACATAATAGCCAGAGTAATAAATTTCAGCTAACTGCCCTCAGTTGCATACAGTGCAGCCCATTCCACCTCCCATATACAGTCTAACCAATTCTTTCTCACACACACACACACACACACACACACACACACACACACACACACACACACACACACACACACACAGACACACACACTGTGCACTTACCTACAGACAAACTGGAGGGACTCCAACTCATGCTTGGCACATCTTGGGTAACTGAAGCAAACAACGCATCTAGATAAAACCCTGACAGGTACAAGGTGAACATACAGACTGCTCACAGAAGGAGCCACAGCCAAAAGCTCAACCAAAAAATAAAGTGCTGCTACACAGCAACACTACTTGCTGCATCACTATGACAATAATTAGCTGCTTTCACACACACATACTGTGCAGATAACAAAAGATAGAGTCTTACTTTGAAAAGAGACTATTTATGTGATTGACATTAAGTACTTTATTGCCTACTGGTTACTTTAAATACACTACAACACCTTCTCAAGTATACACACACGCACACACACACACACACACACACACACACACACACACACACACACACACACACACACACACATACACAATCCATGACAATGATAATTTTACACTAAATTTCAGTAAATAAAACACTGTGTGATGCTTCTCTTGCAAAGTCAGACCAGTGACTGTTTAATAGTGATCAATAAACAACAGGGTCAAGGTATTTATTTTTCTACAAACAGCTTCCATACTCATTCAATTACAGCTGTTTTATTAACTCTACACAGCTCAGATGTCTGACTGTGATTATAAATATGGCCACAGTAGAATAATACAGCTTGCTTTCCACAGATGCACACTAGGCCTACAAAGCCAGATTAATGACTGAAACTTTGTTATGACAATGGAGTCAGTCATTTTCATCTACAGACATACCCAGCAGCCAGCAATTATAACCAGCTTGCAAACTATGTACATCTCATAAAAAATAAAAAAATAATGGATGCAGTAATGTATTTCAAGTTTATTTCACACAAGTATACACTACCAGAGTAAAGTATTCCAGCTTACCCCAGTTCATCCACAAAAAAAATTTACCTGGCAGTTATAACCATTTTGTTTACCGTCCACAACTCAGAAGTCTGACTGAGATTTAAAACAAAGTACTAATAACACAGGAATATGTTTTACCTTTGTTTCAAAGAAACAGTAACCGCCATAATGTATTGTAGCTTGATTCACACAAATCACATTCATCATGCAAAGCTGGAATAATCAGCAAACTATAGCAGTCAGTCATGTTTATCCAAAGAAAGTCCCCAGCAATTGCAGCTACTTTTTGACAGTGTACATCTCAGTTGCCTGACTATACTAAAATAAAATAGTTGCCACAGTAATGTATTTCATCTCCGTTTTAAACAAACATGCAGTTGACAATCAACCATACTGAATGAATCCTGCAAAGTTGTCTACTGTTCAAAAATATGATTGCCTAACAGGAAAATACATACATATACTTAACAGCTTCCTACCACCAATAAGGAACCTCACAGCTAAAAAAATTTACCTGAGGTCTTCAATGTTGTTTTCTCAATAGTGTTGCCCTTCTCACTATCTTGACTGGTAAAAATAAAACAAAAATGAACATATCAGAAGGCTTTTAATGTAATCAGACAATGGACTTGATTGAGAGAATCACACTACATGTCTCTGTGGCTCTTGGTTCTTGATGAGCTCTATTTCCACACAGGATCAGAACACATAGACATGACTGGAGGGAGGGAATTAAATGAGTCTTCTGTGTTCAGGGAACTGGGGCCGTATGACAAACAGTAGCTGGCACCATATAAAAAAAGCTATGCATGAAAATGTAATCGCATAAATGTCCTAGTGTTTAGAAGAATAGCAATCAGAGCTTACTGTACACTTTTACCTGACAGTAAGACTATAGATGGATATGAAAAGAGAAAAGAAAGTAAAAATGAAGACTGGCTGGAATGGGCATTTTTTACTCAAAACATTTCCAACTGTGACTATGACTTTATGGTACAGATACATACCACATATTAAGACATACAAATGTCTTAGCTTTAGGTATGCATCTGTAGTATAAGGTCAGATATTGCATTCTGATTTTACTCATGAATATACTCATCTCAGGAGTAATGTGAAGTAACCTATAAAGAAAGATATGCTCTTACACTATACAAACTAGGATTTCCCAAGGAGTATGCTCTTCTAGGAGCCAGTAAGTTAAGTTAACATCATAAAGTTTATCAGATGGGGTGGAGATCACATTAAACATAGATCCAGTACAGTTCAATAGGCTGGGAGGTCATTTTAAATATTTCTGCAGGTGATCCTTACTCCTATGTGTTAAATTGTATATGGTTGTGTGTGCCAGTAAGGCATAACATTCATTAAGGTGTTAAGCTAATATTTTGTTTAAATGACTGACATACCTTACAGTCTCTCACCAGCTTTATCCCCTAGACTTTAATGGGTTTTGATCTTCAACTTTCCCCCTGACTTATCGATGAGATCAACCCATGTTCAAGTAAATACCATTTTGCTGGTGCTTGGTTTGTTTTATGTAAAATGTCTAGGAAAGACTGAAGCCTTCAGAGTTATTTTTGGAAAGAAAATCAGCAGTATCTTGTGCTGGTTACTCTATGTAAGTTTTGAAGGTGTAGACATTTTACTTTTGTCTTCCAGGAGTGGAGGTGGTGTCTCATAAAATGTTTTGTAGGTCTCACAGCTCTGTACTCATATCAGGTCTATATCTCAGCCTCTATCTACTAAGGCAGGAGAGATTACTTCTATCTGCTTTAGTGTATGTTAACATTCTTAAGTGAGAACAGTTATAAAATCATATTCAGCAAATGCATGCAAAGCTAACACATAAAAAGGCTCATCTGGAGTCAACCCTCTACAGAGAGGACCTTCCTCACACCCTGGATGGCTCCTGAGGTGAGTGGTTTTGTCACTTTCCCCATGCCCTAACCCTACCAAAGACCACTGATTTAGTCATACTGCAAAACCTCAAAGTGCCTCAAATGAAAGTTAAATACTTGCATTGGAACTAAACTAAATGTCTGAAAACAGCCTGAATAAAAAATAACATCAGAACAAGTGGAACAACTAAATTCAGAAAGCAAAATTTCTGGTTCAGCAGAAAAAAAAGCAACAGCCAATCAACAAATACTATCACAAAATCAAAAAAAAAGTCAGACTTTACAAAGGTAGCATTACACCAGAAGATAAAATAATAGATGAAATGCAACAAAGCAAGCTAAGTACAGCACGATGGAAACTTCAAAGCAACTTCACAAAGGCAGTTAAGACAAGACTTTTGACTGAATTTGTTAAGACAGCAGTCTGAACTATAACACTACTGTCATCTCTTTTTTGCTGTTAATGTTACATGTTAATACCTACAACAGTGCAATGTAAGTACATTCATGGAACACATTCATTTGATTTAAAGACAAGGTTACATACAACATGCACAAGAAAGGCAAGCAGCAGAAAACAAGGAATGATAAAATTCTAGAAGAATGAGAAGAAAACATGCAAATAAGAAACAAATTGTAATATGGCAAAGATAGCTAACTTTGTGAAGTACAGAAAGGGAAGAAGCACAACTTACTAGTCTTGGAACTTGGACCAAAGTCAAGTACAATTACATCTCCAGGTTCAAGGTCACACTGCCTTTTTGCTTGGTGGCTCTTCATAGAAAACTGTTTTGATGGTAGGTCTGCAGGCAGATTACAACTTTCCAAGCTATCTACTACTTCCATGAATTCAATCTGCTCTTCAATAGAGTCGTCTTCTTCTGAGTTGGACTCCTCACTCCGTGTATTCTTCTTATGGGTGTCCATATTTATGCTGAGTTCCAGACTTCTTCGGAGTACCTGTATCAAAACAATTTACTAGATCAAACAAAACTATTTTAACATTGACAAATAAACTAACCCAAATACGTTCTGAATGAAGGAAAAGGAATGTACTACACCTATTAGGTCTCACCATGTCAACCTGTGATTGCATTTTAGCTGTGGCAACACTCACCAGCAGAGATATACATGTGTTTTTGTGTGCCTGCTGTACACACTGTAGCATAATGGCTATCATGTTTTTGTGTGCCTGCTGTACACACTGTAGCATAATGGCTATCATCAGAAATGCTGTTCTGATGTGCTAGACATATACCATACCTTAGAGTAGGAAGATCCTGAGATCCTGGTAGTGTGTAAATAGAAAGCATATTATGGTACCAAAAAATGGGAAGGAAAAACTGAAATAGATTTGTCTGATGTGAATAATCTGCGAAGGGCTGTTAAAAGAAGGGCTAGAATCCCACAATGTCTGAGATACTTTCCTCTGGCAGAGTTTTTGAAGCCAAGAGTAGAGACTATTAGTAGATCTTGAACAGAAAAAGCTGTAGAAAATTCCAGGAGCACTGATAGATATACTTAAGGGGAACCAGTAGCCAAAATGCTGATTTAATCAAGGAGTACTAGAAACCTTCTTGGATGTCTTTTGGGGACCGCACAGCAACTTGACCACAGCTGTAATACCAAGTCTGTGAAGTGTAAGGGATATTATGCTTTACCGAGAGACTTTAAAAGTGGACTAACAAGCAAAAAAATCAAATAAGTATTCAAAAGTATGCTAAGCAAAAGTGTATTTTTTTCTTCTAAATGTAAAATTAACTTTGGTCTGACTTTTTCACTGTAAATAAACTGCACTTAATGTTAATAAACAGTCTCAAATGCGTTTTAAGGTTTTACACTGTGAAGACACTAGCCTGTCTGTTTCTTTCTTGCAGTTTTTATGTAACAGTTTGTCTGTGAGACCTCTTTACCCTTTAGTTTGGATGTCATTTGAGATATTCTGCAGGCACCATAATGTGTATGGCCATCAGGCTTGATTTTAAGCAAAGTGTTTCTAATGCAGAGCAAAAATAAATCACTTATGTTGTACTGACAATGTCAAAAATGTTCAAAACATGCATGCCTACCGCTAGTAGGTTTAGCTTTATTAGCCTGAATCTACCCATAAAGGCTTAAAAAGTGAAAAGTCATGGGCATTCAGAAACTGTGCAACTGAAACACTTAGTATGTCCTTAACAAATCATTTGTATATATCCTATGGGCTTCCACTTCAGGAGGTTTAAGGCTTTACATAGTGAAGACTCTAGGTTGGCTGGGTTTTTCTTTGAGTTTTTACTGAATGGTTTGTCTTTGTGACATTTTTACCCTTCAGTTTCAATGTTTTATATTTGCTTCACAAGTAGCTTCAGCAGGGACAGTTTGGAAAACATATACCAAGTCATTGTGTTTTTTTTTTTCTATTTCTGCACTGTAGAAAAGGTTTGTGTTAATTACCCCACCTCAAATGAAAAAACAAAAGACAGAACGAGAGAGAGAAAAGGAAAGAGATTTTTTTCTGGTATGTGAGTAAACTGCTGTATGTGGCAAAATGTCGGTTCAGACCAGTACAAATCTAAGTCAACATGTTATGGCTCTTGGGGGTAGTTGGAATAATGGTTAAGGTCTTCGCCTCCCATGCAGAAGGTACAAGGTTCAACCTGACCTCCGACCAATGCCTCTTTGGAGTTTGCATGTTCTCCCTGCATCTCTGTGAGGTTCTTCCCATCCCTGAAAAACATGATAAGTGTTTCCATCTTAAACTCTCCAGTGAATGAAGCTGTGGGCATCAGCACATACTCTACATGGTGCACCCTATAGGGGGAAGAGTTGTACAGACCAACCACTTTGGGCATCTACTGTGGTGCACAGTATCCTCAAGACAGCAGAACATGGATTACGGACTGTGCGCTTTGGCATGGTTAGCCACTTGACAGTGTAAAATATGGCTCGAGGTGATTCTGTCATGTTGACTAATGTCACAAAATGGGCATGGATAGCTACAGGTGATAAATGGGTTGAGGACATGGCCTTCTCTGACCTACACCTGTAATCCATGCTAATGGTGGGAGGGGTGTATGTGCCCCTATTGACCAGTGTGTGCCAACCATAAAACCCAGTAGCCCTGGGTCAATAAGCTACTAGCTGGCCAATGTCTAATTATCCAGCCTGGGTTACCTGGGATAGCTCTGTTGAGCTACTGGTTTAACGTCTGCTGGATGTGAAACCAATCAACCTTCCAAACATAAACTGAGTTGCTACACTTAGTGTAGCTTCACTGACAGAATGCAGCTTGGAAGTGGATGACATGATAATACGGAGGAGGCTGGACATCCCATGTATCCAAGATCAAAATAGAAAGGCAGTGCAGCAAAGCCACTTGGCTTGGGATTCAGAGTCTACTACTCAGGAGAGGGACAGGTTAGAAATGGTGTGGGAATTTTGGTGAGAGGGAGGCTTCAAAAGGCATTGAGGGATATCATCAAAATTAGTCACAGACTCAGGGCAATCAGACTCCAGTGTAATGACTGGGTAATTATTCATACAGACCAATGCCCTATATAAGCATATATATGAGTTCAATACACATACTTTTAGATTCAGATGTATAGATGCAATACAAGTGGGTATGAGGGGGGGCGATATAAATAACCTTGTAGAAACAAGAGAACTAGAGTGGATAATAAGACTACAGGCTGAAACTCCACCAGGATTAAATAACACTACTAGTATAAAACCAATACTAGTTAAACGCCAATTAAATAACTTATAAAATATTATTTAAGTAATATATTATGCACAACACGCTATTTGCATATATTCTCATGTTTTAAACATTTCCCTTTTAAAAAACTTTTTTAAAATTCATTGGCTGGTTGATCATGTGATTTTAACTGTTCCTCTATTTAAATGATGTAAATTGTAACATTGTGTAATGCTGATGAAGGGTTGAGAGCCCGAAAGCTTCATTAAAGTTCTGTGTTTCTGTGACAACTGTTGTTCTTCTAATTATTCATAACCTCAGTCTATGCACCACAGCAGGGTTGTGATAGTGAGGAAAAGTGTGCATTCAAACAGCAGCTGTAGGACCTACTAGATAAAGCAGGACAGCATGAACTGGTGTTGATAATGGGTGGTTTGCATGCACATATCAGGACAGGCAATGCAGGATATGAGAACTGCCTGGGTCCACATGGGTGGGGCAACAGGAATAAAGAAGGAGAGGCCATTTTAGACTTCTGTCTGGCAAATGGCTTCATAGTAGCTAACACATGGTTCAGAAAGATAGACAGTCACGAGATCACATATAAGAGTGTCCAACATGCAACTAGACTTCCTCATAGTAAGGAAAAGGCACTGGGGTAGAATCAATGGTTGTAAAGCCATCCCAAGTGATACAGTCATCCCACAGCATAAACCATAAGTTGCTACAATCAGCTGCAAGCAATGGTCAAAGAAGGATCTAAGGTCAACAGAGACCAGGCTGAAGACCTGGAAGTTGACTGGAGAGAAAATACAACAGTTCAAGGAATTACTCATGGCTCTAGCACCCCAAGAAGAAGAGGAAATAGGTGGAGTTGAAGAAGAATGGCAGTCCTTAAAACAGCATGTGTGAGGATTATAGAACAGATATGTGGCCAAACCAGGTATGGAAATAAGGTACATAAAGAAACTTGGTGGTGGAATGCAGAAGTCCAGGAAGTCATCAAAAGAAAAGAAGTGCAGGAAAAAGTGGGAGATAGAAAAGACCGACCAGGCTAGGAAGGAATACTAGTTGGCTAACAAAGAAGCTAGAAAAGGAGTTGCAATAGCAAAGAATAGGGCATCAGAGGCACTCTACCAACTTCTGGAAAGTTACTCAAGTAGGTGGCACAAAGAAACTATATCAGGTTGCAAGGCAAAGACAGAAAGATAAAGAAGATAGTCAGACACCTTTCATAAGGGATTCCAGCAACAACCTGCACACCAGTCCACACAACAGGACATCAAAGGCAGATGGAAGGAGTATTTCCAGCAGCATTTGAATGAAGAAAACCCCACAGAAGCTGTACTGCCTCAGAAACAGCCTACAATGAGAGAAGAAGAGGAGCCGATCACAGAAGAAGTAATAATAGCACTAAAGAAAATGAAGTCAGGGAAAGCAGCAGGCTCGGATGAGGTCACAGCAGACATGATAAAGATGCTGAGTGAGACAGGGAAGAAATGGCTCTTGAGGGTACTCACAGCAGTGTGGAGAGAAAGGCGTATCCCAGATGAATGGAGAATAAGCATACCTGTGCCAGTGTACAAGAACAAAGGAGACATCCACAACTGTGGGCAGTACAGAGGGATCAAATTCCTATCACACTGTATGAAATTTCTGGAGAGGGTGACTGATAAATGGATAAGCAGAGTAGTAGAATGTAAGACGGGAGATGAGCAGTTCAGAGCACAAGTGATCCAATATTTGCAGTGAGACAGACAGGTGAGAAGACACTAGAGACGAGGAAAAAGTCCAACTGAGCATTCCTAGGCTTGGAGAAAGCATATGACAAGCTGATCTGGGTAATACTGTGGTGGTTCAAAGTCCCAGAAACACTGACAGAATTAGTCCAGGTTATGTACAAGAACCCAATGACTCAAGTATGAACAGTGTTTGGCCTCACAGAGGGGTTCCCAGTGGGAGTGGGTGTACACCAGCATTCAGCTCTGAGGCGACTGCTGTTCATACTGGTGATGGACTACATTAGCAAACAGGTTAGAGGGGACAGATCAACAAAGTTGCTGTATGCAGATGATGTGGCATTACAGGTAGACACTGAGCAAGAACGTCAGCAAAGGATAGGGGAATGGAATAAAAAACTGAAGGCACGATGAAGCTAAGCACAGATAAGACAGTGGTAATGGCAGCAAACTGAGGAAATCAGAAGAAGCTGAGAATTGAGACAAGACAGTGGAACAGGTAAACAGCTTCAAGTATCTGGGAGGGGTAGTTGAGGAGAAGGGAAATTTGAATGAATAGGTCAAAGCTAGAATCAGAGGGGCTGCAGCCAACTGGCATAGAGTGTCAGGTGTAGTCTGACAGTAAAATGCCAAAGAAGCTGAATGGTAAGGTGTACAAGATAGTGGTGTGACCAGTACTACTGTATGGTACAGAAACCTGGGCAGTAATGGCAGAGCAGATGAAGAAGCTAGAGGTGATGGAAATGAAGTGCCGGAGAAGGGCAGTAGGATGCACTCTGTAGGACAGATGAAGAAATGAGGATAAGAGCAGAAGCCAAAATAGCTCTAATTGCAGAAAAGATCAGAGAGAACAGAATAAGGTGGTTTGGACATGTGCAGTAAAGCAGAAAACAATCTGATGAAGATATGGAACAGAGAGGAAGAAGTAAGAGGAAACGAGGACGTTCGGCAAAGACGTGGATGGATTGCATGAAAGAAGATCTGCAACAGTCAGGCATGAGTGCCGAAGAAGGCAGTAGTGTGACACTGAATCAAGAGGGATGGAGACAGTTAACACGATTCCCCGACCCCATGAAGAAAATGGGAAAAAGGGAGCTGATGAGGAGAACAGTATGACTTTTCAGGACAGAAGTAAGGAAGTAAGGTTACTGATAACCACTTAATGTCCATGAAAAGATGAATATGTTAACCACTGTATCAACAACCTCAAAGACCACTCCATTACAGAAAATGAATAAGGATAACAACACTGAAGCAAACCTTGTTGCTTTTGGGAGATATTAAACCAAGAAGAAGAGGGTTTGATCTGACTGAACTAAAATGTTATCTTTACAATTTACAGCATTCAAAGCTTATATGGACATGGAGGTATAAACTATATGGGACAGAAAAAGTTAAAAAAAGGAACTGGTAGTTGGGGATGATGTTTTTCTGAAATATAGGCAATGACATTTCACATGTGTATATAGTAAAATAATAAAAGGTCAAATGTCAGATCTAAGATATAATTTAAACTTATCGCTATAAAAAGAAGCAAAAAGTGAATGCAATATGATAGACATTTTAGCAATTGCTAAATTCAAATGGTCACTCCCAAATAATTAAAATAAATGGGATTTTAAGAGCAATCTTAAAAAAGAAGTTATGTCTTATCATAACATTCCATCTGTGATATCGATCTTCACTAATCCTTAACTGTGGGCTCGGTTCTGGGCCCTGGAACCGACCTGGCCATTTATTTCAGCTCGCGCCTTTCAAACTCTTGAGCCAGGCTTTTACCCATAATGCTCCTCTCAAGATTACCCCAGATCGAGTTTGCCTAAATTAGTTGGCAGACAAATAGTAAATAAGAAGAAGAAACCAGATATGCATCTGTGACAAGAAGCCAATTCTGTAAGATTTCGATCCATTAAGAGTCTCAGGCTGGGAGACGGGGAGAGGGAATGTCAAGGATTAGTGAAGATCGACAACACAGATGGAAAGTTAAGGTAAGACATAACTTCTTTATCTGATGTCATCAATCTTCACGTAATCCTTGAATGTGGGACAGAGTCCCCAGCTACCAAAGCCTTGGGAGGTCTCACAGAAGAATTGAGTGATAAAGGTATGAGGAGAAGCCCAAGTGGCTTCTGCACAAAAATCATCTAGAGAGGCTCTGGCATGAAAAGCTGCAGAAGCTGCCACAGCTCTAGTTGAATGGGCTTTGACAGGATGAGACAGATGGAGCCCGATCAACTAGCAAATAAATGTAATACAGTCTCTAAGTCATTTCGCTAAGGTAATCTTTGAAACTGGATTGCCTAGAGAAAGAGAAGAAAAGGAAAGAAATAATTGATCAGATTTTCGGAAGTCCTTTGTTCTGTGAAGATAGAAATGTAACTGTCTGTGAACTTCTAACAAATGAAGGGAGTACTCCCCTTTGTTGGAAAAATTAGGGAAAAAGACTGGAAGTTGAAGTGTGTGATTGGTATTAGAGTCTGAGACTACTTTTGGTAAAAAGGATGGATTAGTTCTAAGGGAAACCCTGTCTTTGTGGAATATTATGTAGGGTGGTTTGGAAGACAGGGCCTGAGGTTCCGATACCCTTCTTGCAAATGTGATAGCTACTAAAAACAAAGTTTTCCAAGTAAGTGACTTTAAGTTGCAAGTAGCTGATGGTTCAAAATGAGACAAAGTAAGAGACTGAAGAACTAGTGTTGGATCCCAAGGGGGAATGGGTTCTTTAAATGGGGGGTCTTAACATTAAAACTCCCTTTAAAAAGGCTTTATGAAGTTTGTGTGACATAAGGGATGACCCCTCAAACCCTATATGAAAGATCAAAATTGCCGCTAGATGAACTTTAATTGTTGAAGTAGAAGAACCAGACTGACAGGGGTTCACTAAAAAATCCAAGACTTTATGAACAGGTATCATATAAGGGTTAAGATGGTTCAAAAGGGCTCAATTTGCAGACTTTTCCCATTTACTTTGATACAGTCTCTTGGGTTGAAGGTTTGTGATGTGCAACAATGATCTGACAGACAGGAGAGGAAAGGGGTGCATGCCTGGCAATCATGGGAATTGGAGAAGCCATGCTGTGAGCTTGAGATGATGGAGGTTTGGATGAACCATGCCCTCCGGATGGGACAGCAAGCCTGGAGCTGGGTCCAGAATCCATGGTTCCTGAAGAAGATGAGGCCAAAGGAAGGGAAACCAAACTTGTCAAGGCCAAAAGAGGGCAATAAGGATTATTAAGTTCTCTGAACTCTTTGCTTTCTTTAGAAACTAGGATATCAAGGGAGTTGGGGGAAAAGTATAAAGGAGACCGAGGGCACATTGTGGAGAGGAATGTCTCTGGGTGACTCCCCCAGAGGGGGGATTAGAGCAATGTAACTGCTGCACTTCTTGTTTAAGGGGGATGCAAAAAGATTGCAGCAAGGTTGGCCCAGTGACAAAAAATCTCTTTCGCCAAATGATTGAGAGATCACCTGTGAGGCATGAGAATGGTTCTGCTCAGCTTGTCCGCTATCACATTGGAGCTCCCAGGAATGTACGTTGCTGTGAGAAAGCAGTTGGAAGAAATCGGCCATTGCCAAACTCTTAAGGCTTCTCGACATAATGGGTAAGATTTGTTTCCCCCTGGTTTGTTGATATACCAAACTACCGACATGTTGACTGTTTGAATTGCTACTGTTCCCAGAGGAAGGACATCCTGGAATGCTTGCAATGCTAACAGGACTGCCCTCATCTCCAGAACATTGATGTGCAAGTTGGCTTCTAATTGGGACCACGTGCCTTGAATCGTCCTTCCCAGATAATGCCCCCTCCTCATCTGCGAAGCATCCATGGTCATTGTGGCTTGAGGTTGCGGAAGAATGAATGGCATTGGTCACCCTAAGAGAATCTGGTTGGAATGCAGCCACCACAAGAGATCGTTTTTGCAGTGAATGGCAAGCATGGTTCAATGAGACACTGGTTGATGTATCAGAAAACAATGGGAGGCGAGTAACCACTGTAAGACTTGCATGTGATATCTTGCTAAGGGAACAAGAGTGATTGTGGCTGCCATCGAGCCTATTTCTTGTAGGACTAATCTGGCTGGCACATTTCTGTTTTGAATAATTTGTTTGACCTGAGATCTAATCCTTTGTGGTCTTTCTAGAGGAAGTGAAGTAATTCCTGTAACAGTGTTTAAGCAAGCTCTGATGAATTCTAACTGTTGAGAAAGTTGTAAATTTGACTTTCTGTAATTTATTGTGATGCCTAGAGATGCATAGTGACGTACAATGTAATCTCTTGCCTGTTCTAACTGACGCCTGGTGGTAGCGATGAGGAGCCAGTCATCAATATATGGAAAAACTCAAAATCCTTGCAGTCTGAGATGAGCTGCAACCACTGCCATGCATTTGGTGAACACCCTGGGGGCTGAGGTGAGTCCAAAGTGCAGTGCTCTGAACTGGAAATGACTGGCTCCCAGCCAGAGGTGTAAGAACCTCCTTGAGCATTTGTCCATTTTTATGTGGTAATATGCATCCTAGATGTCTATACAGCACACCCAATCATCTTTCCAAAGAATGGAAGTATCGACTTTACCGAGACCATCTGGAATTTGGTTTGCTGAACTGACTTGTTGAACTGGCTGAGATCCAAGATGAATCTCCAGTCCCCTATTTTTTTGGGGACTAAAAAGAACCTTGAGTAAAACCCGGATCCTATTTGGTCCGGTGGGACTTTCTGGATGGCTCTTTTGTTGAGCAGTCTTTGAATTTCTATGACTGCTGCTTCCCTGTGACTGGGTGGAACATCCAGGAGTCTTTACTGGGTTTTTGTAAGTAAAGATAATTTTGTAACATCTAGATATTATTCTCTGCACCCATTTGTCCATAGTTATTAGTTGCCACACGGGCTGGTGCAGAGAAAGTCGTCCCCCAACTGCCTCCAGAAGAGGGCAATAAGGCCTCCCTTCTTATTTGGTGGTTGGAAGTCCCAGAGAAGGACTCTCTGGACTCCTGATTCTGCCGGCCATTTCTGCCTCTAGGGCAGCGTCTTCCATTACTTCCCTCTTTGCTGCGAGGAAGTTCTTGCCACAGGAATCCTGGAAAGGGCCTTGGGATTTCTTAAACCATAGTCTCCTCTGGCTCCTAGAGTAAGGCCTCTGAGGAGTGGATAAACATACACCTATGGCAGATGGGGTCTTCCCATCTTTTTCACATCTGGCAAATGTATCTCTAACTTTGGGGCCAAACAGGGATGATCTGTCAAACAGAGTGTTGATGAATAACGCTTTAAATGGCTCCACAAAATCACACAAGCACATCCAACAGTGCCTTCTAATGGCTATGCCTGAACCCGCTGCTCCTGTCATCCCTTCAGCTGCGTGAGCAATGAGCCTCATGGATGAGTTAGAAACTTCTTTGAGGGTGGCAAGATGAGAAATAACTTTGTTCTGTGCCCCTTCAGCTACTACTCCTGAGAGGGTATCCCACAGCTGTTTGATCAGATCCCTCTGCAATCTCGTGAAATGTGCCACATAATTCAAGGAACTGAGAGCAAAGGTCACTGAAGCATAAACGCTTTTCCCAAACCTATCCATAGTCCTAAACTCCTTGTTAGGAGGGTGGATAGTCGGACTTTCCTCAGCAAGTTCCTTCTTAGTGGCTGCCGCTATCACCATAGCATCAACGGGTATGCCTTTAGACCAGTGTTGCTCATCCTTAGGGGCTGAGAGTATCTGATCTGGTCTCTTGGGGATTGGTCCGATGGAATCGGGCATCTTCTACGCCCACTGTGTGTTCAGTTTAATGAGATTGTTAGCAAGCAGAGAGATCCAAGAAGTAGAGAGTTGTGCAAGGAAGGCCTCCAGGTATACAGACTCCTCAGAAGAAGCCTGGAGGGAAGACCAGCCACCCCTCCATTCTAGGAATTTCAGGATGCCCCTGTAAAACATCATTAGGGTATGACCTGGGGAAACCTTCCTCCTCATCAAAGTTGATATCTTCAGTGAAAGTCTCCTCCGGGGAGTCTAAGTGCTTCTTCTTGCACTTTTTTCCACTTTTACTTCCTTGGGGGGATGCGCCATGGAAGTGTACAAAGACAAAACCACCAAGATGAGTCTATCCTGGAGGATTTCTGCTCTCTGTTCTGGGAATGAAACCGATGGAAGCTCTGGTCGAGGGGATGAAGAGATTTGTCCTGACAAGGATGGCAGAGACTGTAAATCCCCAATGGACAAGGCCTTCTCCATGATTCGGAAGGCCTGCTCCCTTTAAAGGGATGGGAGCCCAGAACCGAAATAGACTCCTTCAGAACCAAGGTCCCACCATGCACCAAAGAGGTGAACCCCAAAACTGCAGCCTGGGTCGATCCTACAAAGACTGAAGCACCAAGGGTCATAGACGGTTCTGAAGTTAAAAGAAGCCGATCCATGCCCCTTGGACCCGATGAGGAGTCTCGACCCCTGGAGGCCTCTGGTGCTGAAGGGCTGGAGGAACTTAAGGTGGCTCTCAGAACCGGAGACAAAGTTGCTACAGGAACTGAGACAGTAGATGCCGGGAGTGTCAGAACTGAGGGCTCCAAAGACTCAAATGGAGTTGGAGGAGGAAAAGGTGGTGTAGCAAGAGTGGTTCCGATGCCAGGTTGGCTAGGAACCAAAGACAATCCCCTCGGCATAAGGAGCTGATCCACCAGTCTCATAATGTCAGCCTAGGAGAGACTCTTAGTGGATCGAACCAATGCCATCGATGGAGACCTAGGGGGTCTGACCGACAAACTGGCTAGGAGGTCTATTGTTAAAAAGATCAACAGAAGGGGAGTACTTGGACCTTGGTACTGATATCAACTGGGGTTGTTCTGGTACTGGTTTGTCTGTCACTACTGATGAAACAAATGTCGGCTCTGAAGATTTTGTTGATTTGGAATCATGTTCTGTCTTCGGTGCTGTGACGCCCGTACCCTGGCCCAGCAATCAAGGAGCGTCAATCCTCACCACTAACACCAGTGAGGGGCGTCCATATAAGGAAAGGATGATAAATACACACACAGTAAAGTACAAGTTCCCATAAGAGCACACAGAGATCACAGTCAGTCTGGGGCTGGTTGCTCCCTTTCTCTACAGGTCCTCAATAAGACTCCCCACTGGCACAGCTATAGGGCCCAGATCTCAGCCAGCTGGGCAAGCTAAAACCTCCACCACACTCTCCGTCTAACCAGTGCTTCGTGTCCCTGCCAAAGTAGCTGACACATACACTTTGAGATGAGTTTATACAACCACACACACACTCCTGGGGAAGGCTGGCACAGGTTCGCCAGCTGTGCCCCTTTTACCCAGACTATACGGCAGAAATCACTGCCACCATCCAGCTAATATTTATCAGCTACTCAAAGGCCCTTAAAAGGGTGTCCAATTATTACTGTGCAATATTATTAACTAAATGGTAAGTTTGACCTAACAGACAAGACTTATTTGGAGTGACTTGGTACAGCATCACTATATACATGCAATGTACTCTTAGAGCTTAAATTATCTCTACATAAAACAGCCACAATTGAAAGGTTTAAAATATTTAATAATAAATAATAAAAACATATGACAATACTTCTTACTACACAGTGCTAGTCAAGAGTTCAGAGGTCACAGAGAAATACTTAAGATAATACAGTAGCAAAAGTTCTGACATCACACAAAAACAAACTAATCTAATCTTCCTATTTCCTAGCTCTATCTAAGAGAAATACTAAAGTCTAAGATCTTACTTACATATAAAAAACAGGCAGTACTGGTGATGTTGGATGCTCTCGACAAAATGCACAGAGCTCTCTGATTCTCTCTCTTTTAATTAATAACACAGAGCTGCTTCACATGACAGCATTCTTCACATTTCTCTGGTGTTCCCAGGCTAACAGAAACTAAATTTGCATTATTTACACCTGGTCCGAAACCAGAGCAATAAAGGACATTTATATATGCAAATTCTAGCCATTAACTCTGGTCTTAAAACTATAGGCAGGATGCCTCCCTCTAGACATTTTGACATCAAAGACAGTCATAAAATGCTTGGCTTAGCTTTCTTACAGCAGAGTGCACTGTTGTTACATATTTGCAGTTCAATATCCAATGCAGTCTTTTCACATTTGAGAACAAGCCTGTGGCTTACATTAATATTTACAAATGACAGAATTATCTACAAAATTCTATCTGGCTAGGGTGGCAGCCTTCACCTATCTTCACACCCCCCCCCAAGAGAACTCAAGCTAGTTTTTCAAGTGACCCTTGAGAAACGCTGCATGACGGGGTTAGTTCTATCTGAATCTACCTTACCCCATTCCATGTCTTGAGAGCCCATCTGTGTTGGCATTGCTAATCCCACTGCAGTGCTGCACTGACATATCATATGCTTGCAACCCTAGGCTCGATCTTAGTAACTTGGCATTTTGCTGGTTGGCTCTGTTCTTCCTTGTCAGGTCTGTGAGGGGAGCAGCTATGGTACAATAACTGAGGCCAAACTTTCTGTAGTACCCTGCTGTCCCCAGGAATGCCCTCACCTGCTTTTTGGTAACAGGTGCAGACCATGCCTGAATGGCTTCTACTTTGGCAGGTTCTGGCCTGATCTTACCAACTCCCCATCCATGTCCCAGGTAGGAGACCTCTGCCATATCCACCTGACATTTGCTCAGCTTAATGGTCAACCCTGCCATCTGTAGTCTGCCCAGCACCTTCCTGACATGTTGAAGGTGCTCTTGTCAGGAAAGGCTGTAGCTGGCAATATCATCTAGGTAAGCAAGGGCAAACCTTCCTTCTCCTGCTAGGATATGATCTACTAGCCTCTGGAAAGTTGCTGGGGCATTTTCCATCCCAAAGGGCATCTTTGTGAACTCATACAAGCCAAAAGGAGTCACAAAGGCTGACCTTCCTCTAACACTGGGAGTCAAGGGCACCTGCCAGTAACCCTTGGTAAGATCAATGGTTGTAAGATACTTAGCCCCACCCAGCTGCTCTAGGGCCTCATCTGTCCAAGGCATAGGGTAAGCATCTGACTGTGAGACTATTTAATTTCCTGTAGTCCACACAGAACCTGGTGCTGCCATCCTTCTTTGGCACCAGCACCACTGGGGAGGCCCAGGGACTGTTGGACTCTTTAATCACCCCTAGTTCCAATATCTCCTGTATCTCCTCCCTCAGAGTCTGTTTGACTCTCTCAGGCAACCTATAACGGGCCTGCCTAATAGGTCTTTGGGGTCCTGTATCCACCTGGTGTTGCACCAGGTGGGTGCACCCTGGTTTCCCAGTGAACATGTCCCCAAACTCATGTAACACTGCTCAGATTTCTCGAACCTGGGTAGGAGATAGCTGCTGGGACATTGCTACCCCTTCCACTGAGGTGTCAGTCCGAGCCTCACTGGGGAGATCAGTCACCATATCTCCCTCAGACTCCTCCTGCAACCCACTGCAAATGCTCAGCACAAGTACCTCGCTATCATGGTAAGGTTTCATCATGTTAACATGGTACAATTCGTGCCCCTGCCTCCTGCCTAGCAGTTCCACCATGTAGTTAACATCACTTACCTTTCTCACCACCTTGTAGGGTTCCTCCCAAGCTGCTTGCAGCTTGTTGTGTCTGACAGGAATGAGAGCCATTACCTGCAGCACCAAAGCATACTCTCTAGCTCGAGCATTCCTGTCATACCACACCTTTTTCTGTTGTGCTTCTGCCAAGTTCTCCTGGGCCAAGCCCATGAGTTCCCTGAGCCTTGTCCTGAGGTTTAGGACATATGCCACAACAGACTCCTTGTGAGGTTCACACTCACCTTCCCACTCATCTCAAATTAAATCTAAAGGTCCCCTCACCCTAGGCCCATGCAGCAACTCAAAGGGTGAAAAACCTGTGGATTCCTGGGGAACCTCTCTGTAAGCAAACAACAGATGGGGCAAATATTTGTCCCACTCCCTCTTAAACTGGTCTGCGAATGCCGGTAGCATGGACTTGATTGTAGAGTTTAACCTCTCAACAAGATCACGTCTGGAGATTGTAGGGGGTGGTCTTCATGTGCTTCACCCCACAGTACTTCCACAGACAAGCCAGCATGTCTGACATGAAATTGGTACCTCTGTCAGTCAGTATTTCTTTTGGGAAACCTACCCTGCTGAAAATCTCTAACAATGCATTTGGCACCTTTTCTGTCTCAATGGAGGACAAAGCCACTGCCTCAGGGTATTGTGTAGCATAATCCACTACCACTAGGATATACTTTTTCCATGTAGAACTTGGGGTACTCAGAGGTCCCACAATATCTATAGCTACCCTCTGAAATGACTCCTCAATCACAGGCAAAGGCATCAAAGGAGCTCTCACCTTGTCTCCTGCCTTGCCTACCTTTTGGCATTGCTCACAAGTCCTGCAGTACCATGTTACATCTCTGGAAATTCCATGCCAATAGAAATTCTGCAGAATATGTTTCTTTAAACGTTTTATGCCCATATGACCTGCTAAAGGAATATCATGGGCTATGGCTAGAAGTGCCAGATGGTAGGCACTACCAACTGCTGTACTCTCTTAACTTCTAGCCCTCCCTGAGGGGTACACTCTCTATACAGTAACCCTTTGTCCCAGTATACAAATTCCCCCCTTCCCTTGAGAATCAGGTACCTCCCTAGCTACCTGCCTCTGGCCTTGAAATGTAGGGTCTGAGAGCTGAGCTTGTCTCAATTCTCTCTTTGTAACCCTTCCCAGCTCCCCTTCTACAGGAAGTCTGGCATCCTCTGACAGTCGTGCCTCACTGTCAGCCTGGGTACTACTATTCACCTCTAACTTTGCAGTCACTCTGTCCAAGGGAACATGAGTACCCACAAGCAGCTGTGGCTCACATTCAGTCTCACTGCTACACAGTAGCCCCCTCCCTGAAGTAACCACCTCACCCAGTCCTGGCCGCAAGTATGCTGTCTGTTTGGGTCTCCCCCAGGCTACCAGACCCACATGCTTGTCTTCTATCCTGACTGTGTGTAACTGCATAAGCACATGTTACTGCCTCATCCAAATCCTTCCCTATCAGGATGGTAGTTCGGTACCCTTGTTGTCTCAAGACAACCTACTATAGGCATTTTGTCTTTCCCCACTTACTGGCTCTCTCACCTTTTGTTCCCCCACCTTGCCTCTGTGGACATCTGTATGCCACATGGCCCCACTGGTTGCATGCAAAACATTTAACCCTAGGTCCTGGACGTGTACCTGGACTAGTGGCTTTCCCTGCTACTGGCAGATTCTGTTGAGGCAGTCTGTGCTGCCCACCATGGGTTCCTTTAGACCCATGAGCAGTACTGGGGGGGCCCTTTCCTGTGCAGGGATGCCCTGCCTGCTAGGTATTGGTCTCTCTTCTTCCCCAACTCATCTGAAGTAGCACATTGTCTATCAGCTACCCAGATCCTCATGTCCTCAGGCAAAGTGCTAAGGGCTTCTTCCCTCACCAAAAGGTCTGCCAGCCCTTCAAAAGTGGTGACCTGACATCCACTCACCCACATATGAAAATAAGTGCTCAGATCAGCAACATATTCACACACACTTTCATCTGCCTTGCGTCTATGCTCAAAACTTTTTCCTGTATATTTCAGGTGTTAGCTTAAAACATTCTAACAAGTGATTTTTAACAGCAGTATAATCAAAATATTAACAATCAGCAAGTTTAGACAACACAGTTACAGCTTTACCATGGAGTAAGGGGGTCAGGAACCGTACCCATAGCCTTTGGTCAACATCATACTGTTTACATACCCTCTCAAACATATTAATGAAACTATCAAAATGATCATCCTTTTTAAACTGCGGAAGAAATTTACTGACCTTTGTGCTTCTGGGGTCCAGTTACTCCCTTCCCCATTACCTCCATGACTCTGGTGAAGAGTCAGCATCTCCTTCTCATGTTGCCTCTGCCTCTCCTTTTCTTCAACTTCCAGGTGTAGCAGTTTTTCATTCTCCTCAGCTTGCAGACATCTCAGTCTCTCAGCTTCTATTTCCAAATGCCTGGCCTCCAACTCATGCCTCTTTAGCTCCAGATGGATTTTTAAGTCCTCTGCCAAAAGGTTGAGCTGTCCATTCTCTGAAGGTGGCACATCTCCACTGCCAGTCTGATCATCCTCCTTGTTGCTGTTTTCTGATGCAGCTGTGACCAAAGCTGCAATCATGTCTGCCTTAGTCAAGTTTCCATGCACCAGTTCCCTAGCCTGTCACATGTCAGCCAGCTGGCTCCTTGTCAGATTTCCGTACTCCTCTGCTGACATGCTGCCTGCTCTTCCTGACTAACTAAGCTAACAAAAAAAAAATAAAACAATTGTGATCTGAACTCTGGGTACTCACTGTGTGGCTGATTTAGAGTACAACACCCCTTCAGTGATCACTGTACACAAACTACAGAAATTCACTCTACCCACACCACTACAAGCCAATTAGTACTTGCCAACCGATTTATATGTGGTGCGGATATCCCACCACTGCCAAACAATTAATATGTGATGCCCATGCCCTGGCCCAGCAATCAAGGAGCCTCAATCCTCACCACTAACACCTGTGAGGGGCATCCATATAAAGAAAGGATAATAAATGCACACACAGTAGAGTACAATTTCCCTTAACAGCACACAGAGATCACAGTCAGTCTGGGCTGGTTGCTCCCTTTCTCTCCAGGTCCACAATAAGACTCTCCACTGACACAGCTATAGGGTCCAGATCTCAGCCAGCTGGGCAAGCTAAAACCTCCACCACCCTCTCTGTTCAACCAGTGCTTCATGTCCATGCCCAAGTAGCTGACACATATATACCTTGAGATGAGTTTATACAACCACACAGACACTCCTGGGGAAGGCTGGCACAGATTCTCCAGCTGTGCCCCTTTTACCCAGACTATACAGCAGAAATCACTGCCACCACCCAGCTAATATTTATCAGCTACTCAAAGGCCCTTCAAAGGGTGTCCAATTATTAGTGTGCAATATGTGTGACCTAACAGTCAAGACTTATTTTGAGTGACTTCGTACAGCATCACTATATATATGCAATGTACTCTTAGTGCTTAAATTATCTCTACATAAAACAGCCACAAAAAGTTTTAAAAAATATTTAATAATAAATAATAAAAGCGCAAGACAATACTTCTTACTACACAGTGCTAGTCAAGAGTTCAGAGATCACAGAGAAATACTTAAAATAATACAGTAGCAAAAGTTCTGACATCACAGAAAAAACAAACTAGTCTAATCTTCCTATTTCCTAGCTATATCTAAGAGAAACACTAAAGTCTATGATCTTACTTGCATATAAAAAAACAGGCAGTACTGGTGATGTTGTATGCTCTCAAGGCAAAATGCTCAGAGCTCTCTGATTCTCTGTCTCTTTAAATTGATAACACAGAGCTGCTTCATATTATGTCATTTTTCACACTTATCTGGTGTTCCCAGGCTAACATTCACTACATTTGCAGTCTTTCCACCTGGTCAGAAACCAGAGCAATAAAGGACATTGTACATTCAAATTCTAGCCATTAACTCTGGTCTTAAAACAATAGGCAGGATGCCTCCCTCTAGACATAATGGCTCCGAATTTTGACATCAAAGACAGTCATCAAATGCTTGACTTAGCTTTCTTACAGCAGAGTGCACTATTGTTAAATTTTTGCAGTTCAATATCCAATGTAGTCTTCATATTTAAGAGAACAAGCCTGTGGCTTACCTTAATATTTATAAATGATAGAATTATCTACAAAATTTTATCCAGCTAGGCTGGCAGCCTTCACCTATCTTCACAGGTGCCACTGAAACAGTCGGTACCGGAGATTGCTTAGAAGCCTTCTTTGTTCATAGGTTGGTACTAGGCTATCAGCCCTAGGGACTATACAAGCCTGGCCATAACAATTCCCCTGGCTATTTCTTCCCACAATATTTACTTCCTGGATCCCTGTCTAGCAGGGTGCCTGATGTGATCCCCGGGGTGAATTTCCCATCTCCCTTCCAATCGTCAAGGTTCCTTTTAAAGAGGACCAAACAGGCACTCTGCTTGACATGTATGGGCAGTCTATTCCAGAGTCTGGGGAGTCTCTGGGTCAGGAACCTAATCTTCCAGCATGTTTTGTTTATTGTGATGACAAAGTTTAGATCCCTGGAGCATGTGGCTTTGAGGGATTGGGATGTCTAAGTGTAGCATGTCCAACAGCTCTGGGTTTGACATTGCCTTGTATGTTAAACAGAGATCACCTCTGAATAGACGATATGCGACAAAGTATAGCTGGAGTTTTTTTAGACGGTCAGCATAGGGCATCTGCTTTAGGCCTGTGATTCTTTTAGTGAGGTTTTTCTGCAGCCTTTCCAGTTGTTGCAGATGTCTTGAGAGGTACATACCAAATGAGGTATTGTATTCTATAATGGGTATAATGAGGGATGAGTACAGTGGAACACGGACCTCCTTTTTTCTGGATGAAAAACCCTTAGTGATGAGGTGTGCCACATAGAAGGATTTCCTGACTGTTGTGACGATGTGGTTATCGAAGGTGAGACCACTGTCCACCTGTGTCCCTAAGTCTCTTATCACACTTTCGGTGTTTAGTGTACTGCCACCTGTGTGGTAATTCATGGGTACGTGTTTTTTCCCAAAGGGGATAACAATACATTTCTTGGCATTGAGCTTGAGCCCATGTCAGTTCTAATACACTGGGAATGAAGGAAGGACGCTTTCTCGATGACGGAGCAGAGGATTGAGAAGAAGTTTCTAAAGTACAACCACCCCAGACAACGTCCACTCTTTTGACTAAAAATCTAAGTCAGAAAGAGAGGGAACTCTTTTTTTTCATGCCTGAAGAACAAGGCACTAGAAAGCACTAACAAGTTCCTTAGTAAATCCCAGTAAATTTTCTCTGTCCACAGAAATAGAAACAGGAGATTGGGAGATTATCTAACTATGTTCACTTTTCCTGGGAAGCTCCCAGGAAAATGACAGTCTTCACCTGCTCCTACCCCTGAGACTGACAATAGTGGTTCTCCCCTTTCCCCAACAACAGATGATATTCCTGTGGAAGTTTAGAAGCTAGGAAGGAAAAACTGAAAGATCTTTAAGGTTTTGCTCCATCTTTCTGGAAGAAAGCGGTGGTGGCTGTAATAGCTAAAGAGGGTAAAGACCCATCAGATCCAGCTTCATACAGGCCCATTTCAATCCTAAACCATGATTATAAACTTTATGTCTATAATGGCTAAAAGAATGGCAGAGGTGATGTCAAAATTCATAGACCTGGATCAATGTGGTTTTGTGGAGAGGAGGGCAAACATCTGACAACATTAACAGAACACTGATGATCCAGAGGGAAGCCTAATGTAAGAAAATACCACTGTTGTTGGTGGGTCTTGATGCAGAGAAAGCATTTAACAGAGTAAGCTGGGAGTTTATGAGTAGGACAACGAAAGCATTTGCATTCTCTGATAAAACTATAAGGCTGATTAAGAAGATATATAAGGGATCCGAGACGAAAATTAAAGTTGATCGGTTCCTCTCTGATGATTTCTGTTTGAGCAGAGGAACCAGGCAGGGGTGTCCTCTTTCCCCCTTTGTTATTTGCACTATATTTAGAACCACTGGCAAAGAAAACAAGAGAGTCAAGAAACTCAATGATATAATTGGTATGGTAGTCAATAAAAAGCTTGCTCAATTTGCTGATGATATTATTTTATACCTGATAAAACCAGAAAAGGACATTTCAGAGTTGTGGAACATTTTCAGGCAGTTTCAAATCTTTTTGGGATACAAAATTAATGAAGCTAAAGCTGTAAATCATGCATCCACACACAAACTGGTTCAGCAATATCCATATTTATGGGGATATGATAAAATGAAGTACTTGTTAGTATGGATTAAAAAGGATTCTGTTGTGGTGGCTAAGGACATGTGGGAAGAGACTAAACAAAAGATAATACAAAAACTGAGAAACTGGAAGCTTTATTATATGGACATGGACAGCAAGATACAAGCAGTTAAAATGTTTTAGTCCCTTTAGTTTTATACACAGATCAGGCATATTTTTATCAACCACAGGAGAAGTTGTGGATAGCAATTCATAAAGAGCTGAAGAACTTTATCTGGGAGGGGAAGATTGCAAAAGTCAAGTGGGATAAGCTGATTCTTCCAACTGAACAAGGCAGTTTGGGATTACCAATGTGAACGGGTATTTCACAACTAATCTCCTATACACAGCACAAGCAGAAACCTATGATTCAAAGTGGAAAGGGATGATGATGAAATGGGGGGGAGCTCTGAAACAAAGAGAAACTTGGGTTTTGGATGCAGATCCTTAAGGAGAATAACAATAACTCTTTTGGATTTTCCCAGTTAGGGGTCGCCACAGCAGAACTCCAGTCCGCTAATGATTGGCAGTGGATTTTTACGGTGCTCAGTTGCCTGCCCCGATGCCCAACCTTCAAAGAAGGTAAACCCATTCATGCACGTACCTACCTGCATGTCTTTAGACATCACTCGACTATATGGGGGACATGCAGATTCCACACAGAAGGTGCTCCAGCCGGGAATCGAACGGAAGAAGCTCTTGCTGTGAGGTGACAATGCTAACCGCTGCACCATTGCGGCTCTAAGGAGAACAACAATAACCAACAATAACCATGCCAAATATTACATTCATAAAATAGCAGAAAGTATTCTAAGTACTAAGCCAACAAGGGAATGGAGAAAGGAGATTCTGCCGATAGGGATGACTACAATTAGGGATACAGACAATAGGCCAAAGGGGGATGGAATTTGTTGGAGAAAACTGGTAAAAGAACCAAGGTATTGGGTGCAAAAAAATTAACAGAGGGAAAGGTAACAGAACGGGAAGAAGCCAAAAATGTATTTGGACTGCAGGATAGAGATTGCCTTTCCTATAAAGGATTGACATCAGAGTATAGGCAAAGAGAAAGAAATAGGGGGATCCTAAGCAAAATTCAGCACTAGTAGAGTTTTTAGTAGAATCTAGAACAGAAGTTACTGTTAAAAAAAGGAATAATTAGTAGAACACACAAAATATTGCATGATAACTATAAGAAGGAATCAGAAGGTTAGAAAGGATTGGGAAGAGAGACTGGATAAGCAATTCACAAAGAAACAATGGGGGATATATGTATGTCTCCCAAACATGAAACACAGTCTAGAATCCTAGGATCTTTGCTTGGAAGTGTTTACACAGGTATTTATATACCCAAAGTAGACTCCAAAGAATTTTTCCTCAGATAGACAGCAAATGTGGAGGTGTGATGGGGAAGAAAGAGAACTGGGAACATATTTTCTGGGAGTGTAATGAGTTGACAGACTTTAAATATGCCCTGCAGACTGCTCTGTCACAGATACTGGGTGAGAAAATTGGTGTAGCTAAGGAAATATTTTTTTTTTGAGCTATGACACATAGTAAGCTCTTGCTCAGTCTAATTATGGTGGCTACCAAAAAAGTAATTACTGGAAAATAGAAACCAAAGCCTAAATCAACTTTACTAGAAGTAGTGAATATAGTAGCAAAGATAAAACAACTGGAATTGGGATCTTTAGAAAAAGTAGGAGCAAATGACATAGGAAAAAATGGGAATTGTGGGAAGAATACATGCAGAGGAAGAATGATATTTAAAAGGCAGGATTTGAATGAGCTATGTAATGTTTGACAATGACTGGATAGATTATAAGTGAGGTATAATGTTTACAACTATAATCATGTCAATATGGTTTGTGGTGTACAATGTTTGCAACTAAAATGATATTTATACAGTTTGTTTTCATTTATATAAATGTATGCCTATGTCATAAGTGATAATTTAATAAAGATGTTTTTTTGTTAAAAAAAAAAAGTGGGTCTCCCTTCCTACCAAGAACATCCCTACAGATACAAATGATGTGGCTATCTCCCTGTCTTTGGTGACTGTACTTGCAACACCAAGGGGATGGAGGGGATACGAGTGGTCTGAGGAACATCAAGCAGTCACTGCACAGTCACTCACCAACAGCTGAGGCAAAAAAGGAGCAAGTGTGACATTCAAAGCCCCCTTTTATGCTGGTCATGTGTAGACACTGGAACTAATGGACAGAATCCTCAGCAGATCTTGGAAAGCCGAACCCAGCAAACCTTTGAGAATGAATGCCTCAAAGGAGGCCTAGAGCTCTGAATATCCATAATGTCGGGCACAAGTATGAAAGACAGACCATGTGACAAGCAGTACAGATTTCTTCCAAGGGCAAGTTTCTAAAAAAGGATGTGGGAATAATTTGAGCCCTGACAGTGTGTGCTTTCAGTATAGAAGGCAAGGACTGATTGCTAGTTGAGTAACAAAATGTAAAGCAGTTAGACATCCTTTTAGACAGTATGACCATAGGTAGTTTCTCACATATTTTTAGGTTTGGAAAGGAGACAAACAGCTGATCATGCTTCACAAAATCTTTAGTTTTGTCAAGGCAAAATCTGAATTGTCCATATACATCTAAATAATGCAGTTTGCATTCTCCCCTGTCAGAAAGAACAGTGGAAGATAAATGGTTTGTGTCAGACTCGACTGTGTGGCAACCTTAGATGTGAAGGAAGGGTTCATCCTTAGTGATGCCCTGTCTTTATGAAAAATAATATAGGAAAATTTAGAAGACAAAGCATGCAACTCAAATAAATTTGCCAGAGGTAATAAATACCACAAGGAGGGTTTTCCATAGCAGGTATTTAATGTCAGCAGAGTCAGCACTTTCAAAAGTGAAATGATTAACTCTCTCCAGAATAAAATTACGATACCATGGGGGAGCAGGGGGAGCTAAAGGAGGTCAAGAATTAAAATACTCCTTTCAAGAAGGTTTTGCAGAGCTTGTACGAGACTAAGGATGAGGAAGAAAATCTTCAGGAGGACTTCTGGATGACAGGAAATAGGCGGAACATACAGAAACTTCCATTTCAACGAGAAGTAGATGATGTCAGTTTTCCAGGTTTCCTTGCAAGGAGTCCTGGAGTGAATTGTTTTGATGGGATGTGGACTGCTTTGAGGAAAAGAATGCAGTGACTAGCAATGCCCCAAGAAATTATTGCTAATCTGCAGAGGTGGTACAATTTTGTGCCGCCTCCTCATTTGTTGATTACCACATGACATTGGTACTGTCAGTCAGAACCTGAAATGCTCCTGATGATCAATTCTGGTGAAGAGACTGAAGAGCAAAGATCAATGCTTTCATTTCATTTATGTTTAGATGCTCTTTTCTGTCCTTTTTTGCCAAAAGCCTTTGTAACTTGAAATTTGAACAAGCTCCCCAGGATCTGTCTGATGCACCTATGATATACCTTTTGCATAGGGGGAGAAATAAAAAAAAAATAACTTGTGTATGTCTGACCTCATCTGAGTGATCCATCAAAACAGTTCTTTCTTCACAAGTAGCAAGAGACAATTTGGAATGACACAGGATGAAATTGGTGTGCCCAAAATGGATTTCGGTACAAAAGAATTCTCCACATGTGCAGTCTGACAAATGGAATCATTTATAAGGTGGATGTCATGCATTCCAGGACTCTCAGAACCTCTCTTGCTAAGGTCAAAGAAAGCTTTATCGGGGATATAAAGTAATCTACTAAAAATGATTTTTATCTAAGAGAAAAAAGGTCAATTAGGGACGTGTTGAGATAGCAACCTAAGAACACCATAGAATGAGAGAAAGAAGACTGGACTTGTTGAAGCTCAGAATGAAATTAAAGTTTTGGAAAGGAACATAAGTGAATGGTATCTCGAAGAACTTTCTGAAGAGAAGTGACCTGAATCAGAAAGTCATCTAGAGAAAAATGTATGTGGGAACCTTGTTTACTACAAAATACTAAGATGGGGAATATAGACTTTCAAAACACTCTTGGAGCAATGGAAACCCAAAAATTAAAGCAGTAAACAAAGTGTCACCCGAGGCACAGACTATTAAATATTTCCTGTGATGTGGATGGATGGGAATATGCAGGTAAGCGTCTTTGAGATCCACAGTAACCAGAAAAGATTTTGGAAAAAAAATCAAAAGGAAAGATTCTGGAAACATAAATGCAGGAGGAAGGTGCCCCAAGAGTAAAGGGCCAAGTCAACCATGAAAAATCAAATCAAATAGGGCACTAAGGACAACGAACACACAAAGGAATACCAAACAAGAACCTCTATTTGAAATATATAAACGCCTTAATGAATCACTTTGTTTTCATTTCTTCCGGTCAAGACTTCATCAGATGATGAATACCCCATACATTCCTTCCTTATATACCTTTAAAATCAATCATGGAAATGAACCAATAAGTATGTTAACTTACAATAATTATGCAGCCTGTAGTTACAAATTCAATTACTTAGTATATTAATACTCAAAGTCATTAACTAAGCTTTCTAGTCTAGGGTTAACATAAATAAAACACATTCCTTAAAAGATGTGCCATCTAGTGGTAAAATAGTGCACATTAAAAAATGTTTCCAGTAACAAAAAGGCTTGACACCATTTAAAAAGATGTATAAATATGTGACTGAGGCAAAAGATTTTTTTTATAAAAAAAAAAATATATGTGTGTATATATAGATACAATGGAAGCCAGCCTGGTAAACCACCATAAACATATACAATAAATAAATGAATCTTCTAATTAAAAAAAAAAAAAAAAAAAAAAAAATATATATATATATATATATATATATATATATATATATATATATATATATATATATATGGGTCTGGGACTATTCACTGAAAGCACATTTCACTGAAAGTCAAATGACTGTGCACAAATCACTGAAAGCTCAAGTCAATGAAACTCAATTCATTGAAAGTTATATATGGCCTTTTCCCCACTGTTGTGCGACCCTGGAGTTAGTATATATAGTAAGGGGGGGTGTGGGGGACACTGCCCCCCACATAATTTGGATATATATTAAGTTCAGAAAAGAGTAATTTATTGGAATTGCAAGTATTCATGTATATAGTTTAAAATAGGTGGGGGGCTACGCCCCCACACCCCCGTTACTGTATATGCTAACTTCAGGGTCGCACAACAGTGGGGAAAAGGCCATACATAACTTTCAGTGAAATGTGTTTCAGTGAATTGTGTTTTCAGTGAACTGTGCACAGCCAAATGTGTTTCAGTGAAATGTGCTTTCAGTCAATAGTCCTAGACCCATATATATATACATATATATATACATATATATATATATATATATATATATATATATATATATATATATGCATTCAAATGAAAAATATATATGTATATAGTTGTATATATATATATATCTTAATATAATATTATAAAAAAATTTCAGTACACTTTTTTTTTTAAAAAGACATGCTACCAGTAACCTTAAAAAACAAAACTTCAAGATCAACTACAATTCTTAAAGTATCGCTGCTCCTAATTTTAAAATAAGGGTCAGGGAAACCTGTTCACTTAGCCCTGGGGCTCTAAAATCAATTGCCAATAGACCTCTCTGTATTCAGTTCAAGTTTCCCATGGCCCTCCTCTAGGATCCTGGGTTATTTCTTCCAACACACACAAACAACAACTAGCTGTGTGACATTTCAGTGTGTGTTTGTACAGTGAGTTCTTCTCATCCTTAATATGAACGTTGTACAAATGCTCATATATTCTGTTTTTAAGCTTAGATAGATTTGCCTATATACAATGCATCACAATTTTTGCACAATACTAAATAAACCACCCCAATGCTATTACAACTGGAATAGATATTAGCCTCTATTACTCTATCCCTTGCCTGAATAAAATCAGAATCCCTCTTCATAATGTAGGGGCATTGTGCACATACCCTGCTTTTAAAAGTACCAACTTTCTTTTTCCCTTTTCTCAGACCAGGATTCTGTTCCAAGAACTCCAATATTTTTCCCTTGTTACAAACAAATCTAAGCGGATCATTAACAATTTTGTCAAGTTCCGAAAAGCTAGCAAATTTCTTCCAGTTGTTGGAAATCATATATTTAGTATTATTAGTGTTGCAATTGTAGTACATAACATATACTCCCTTGTACTTGCCCACGTCTACATCTCCATTCTCATTAGTCATTGACTAATCCATTACCTTAACCCTCATTTTTATCCTCTTCCAAAATAGGATGGAATTTACCTTTTCTTTCCCTAGTTACCACCCCTTTTATCTTCTCAACTCAATTACATGGGCATTTCCTCTCACTAAACAACTTTTGAAACTCTCTACAGTCTAAAAAATCATCCTAGATGCCCTAATAAAATGTCCCTTAATTATACTCTTTTTTTGAGAAAATGGATGGGCACTAGAGAAATACAAATAGGAATTAGAAAAGATTTTAGCCGTAAAACCTCCATTTTACAAATAGTGACATCCAGATAGTCTACTTTCTCCTTAGTATGGTTAATATGCTCTAGGAATGCAATCAATTTAGTTACCAGACCTATCCAAAAATACATGTCATCTAAATACCTTCTGTAAAAATTCCAGTATCTGGAGTATGCAGAATTAAAAATAAATTTCCTTTTCTAGACTAATACTACTAAATTGGCATAGGTGGGAGCACAATATGCCCCCATAGCTACCCCATTCACTTGTTTAAAAAATTCCCCCTTTAATACCATTTCCATTAATACCAGACAGACCTTGAATTCATCACCAGAAAGTCCTTTTTGTTCAATTAAGGTTTCCTCAAACCAAAGTAAGCCAGTAGAGTGGGAAATCATTGAAAACAAGTCCATTATATCTATCGTAACAAAGATCATCTCTTCATAATACAAGTCTTGTTTAATACTCCTAAGGAAATCCCAGCATCATCATCTTCTTTCGGCTATTCCCATTAGGGGTCACCACAGTGGATCATCTGTTTCCATTTCTTCCTGTCCTTTACATCTTGTTCTGTCACACCAACCACCTGCATGTCCTCTCTCACCACATCCATAAATCTTATCTTAGGCCTTCCTCTTTTCATGTTACCTTCATCCTTAGCATCTTTTTCCCAATATACTCAGCATCCTTCCTCAGCACATGTCCAAAACCAAAGTAATCTTGCCTCTCGGGCTTTGTCTCCAATCCTTCCAACCTGGGCTGACCCTCTAATATACTTATTCCTAATCCTGTCCACCCTCGTCATACCCAGTGCAAATCTTAACATCTTTAACTCTGCCACATCCAGCTCAAACTCCTGCCTTTTTGTCAGTGTCACTGTCTCCAACCCATATAACATAACATAACTGGGTCTCACTACCCTCTTGTAGACCTTCCCTTTCACCCTTACTGGTACTCGTCTGTCACAAATCACTCCTGACACTCTTCTTCACCCACTCCATCCTGCCTGTACTCTCTTCTTCACCTCTCTTCCACACTCACCGTTACTCTGAACTACTGATCCCAAGTATTTAAACTCATCCACCTTCGTCACCTCTACTCCTTGCAGCCTCACCATTCCTCTATCCTCCCTTTCATTCACACACATACATTCTTAGTCCTGCTGACCTTCATTTCTCTTCTCTCTAGAGCATATCTCCATCTCACCAGGGTCACTTCCACCTGTTCCCTACTCTCACTACAGATCACAATGTCATCTGCAAATATCATAGTCCACGGGGACTCCTGTCTGATCTCGTCTGTCAACCTGTCCATCACCATTACAAATAAGAAAGGGCTCAGAGCTGATCCTTGATGTAACCCCACCTCCACCTTAAACGAATCCGTCACTCCCACCGCAGACCTCACCGCTGTCGCACTACCTCGTACATATCCTGTACCACTCTTACATACCTCTCTGACACTCCTGACTTCCTCATACAATACCACAACTCCTCTCTAGGCACCCTGTCATATGCTTTCTCTAAGTCTACAAAAACACAATGCAACTCCTTCTGACCTTCTCTGTACTTCTCCATCAACACTCTAAGAGCAAACATTGCATCTGTAGTGCTCTTTCCCAGCATGAAACCATACTGCTGATCACTAATCATCACATCCCTTCTTAACCTAGCTTCCACTACTTTTTCCCATAACTTCATGCTGTGACTGATCAATTTAATCCCTCTGTAGTTACTACAGCTCTGCACATCACCCTTATTCTTAAAAATCGGCACCAAACACTTTTCTCCATTCCTCAGGCATCCTCTCACTTTCCAAGATTTCATTAAACAATCTGGTTAAAAACTCTACTGCCATTTCACCTAAACACCTCCATGCTTCCACAGGTATGTCATCTGGACCAACAGCCTTTCCATTCTTCATCCTCTTCATAGCTATCCTTACTTCCTCCTTGCTAATCCATTGTACTTCATGACTCACTTATCCCCACATCATCCAACCTTCTCTCCCTCTCATTCTCTTCATTCATCAACCCCTCAAAGTACTCTTTCCATCTCCTAAACACACTCTCCTTGCTTGTGAGTATGTTTCCCTCATTATCCTTTATCACCTTTACCTGCTGCACATCTTTCCTAGCTCGGTCCCTCTGTCTAGCCAATCGGTACAGGTCCTTTTCTCCCTCCTTAGTGTCCAACCTTTCATACAACTCTTCATATGCCTTATCCTTAAGCCTTCACCACCTCTTTCTTTGCCTTGCACCTCATCTCCTTATACTCCTGTCTACTTTCTTCATCTCTCTGACAATCCCACTTCTTCTTTGCCAACCTCTTTCTCTGTATACTCTCTTGTACTTCCTCATTCCACTACCATGTCTCCTTGTCGTCCTTCCTCTGTCCAGATGTCATACCAAGCACCTTTCTAGCAGTCTCCCCTACTAGCTCTGCTGTAGTTACCCAGCTATTTGGTAGCTCTTCACTGCCTGTCTTAACTCATCCCTGAACTCCACCTCACAATTACCCTTTTTCAATTTCCACCATTTGATCCTTGGTGCGGCCCTCACACTCCTCCTCCTCTTCTTGATCACCAATGTCATCCTACAAACCACCATCCTATGTTGCCTAACTACACTTTCCCCGTTCACCACTATACAATCTCCAATCTCCTTCAAACTGGCCCTCCTACATAAGATATAATCCACCTGTGTGCATCTTCCTCCACTCTTGTATGTCACCCTATGCTCCTCCCTCTTGTTAAAATATGTATTCAGCAAAGCCATGTCCATCCTTTCCGCAAAATCCACTATCATCTGACCTTCTGCATTCCTTTAACACTATACCTACCCATCACTTCCTCATCCCCTCTGTTCCCTTTGCCAACATGCCCAATCACCACTCTCTCACCGTTGGGTACAGTCATCGCCACTTCATCCAACTCACTCCAAAATATTTCTTTCTCATCCATCGCACACCCAACTTGTGGAGCATATGCACTAACAACATTCATCATTACACCATCAATTTCCATCTTCATAAACATCACTCTATCCGACACTCTTTTCACCTCCAAAAAAAATCCCATGAATCCTTCAAGATGCTACTTTGCTCAGTCCATACCCTTTTTAATTTTATGTCTAAAAATTCTGCAAGGGGGTGGGTTTTAGAACTGTTAGCGGCAACTATTGGCCTAAATGGTGGGTCTTCCACATTTTTTGTGCACCTTGGAAATGCCAAATATAGATGGTACCTGATGCTTATCAATGTTTACATAATTAAATGTCTCAACATCTATCATTCCCTCATCTAGTAAATCCTTCAACATACAATCAGTTCTATAGTAGGCCACATTAATTTCATTTTTGGACACCCTTGAATATCCATCCTCGTTCAAAATAATCATAATCTACACCACATAGTTAAAGGTGTCCATTAATACAATCCCACCTCCCTTGTTGGGTTTCACAACCCTCAAAAACCTATATCCTCTGAGTCCATAAAGTAGCTTTATCTCTTCCAAAGTTAAATTGGGGTAGGACTTGCTATTCTTAATGATCTTCCTAAGTTTCTTTTCTACTAGGACTTCAAAATTCTTTAATTGTGGGTGAAGGGGTGGGTTAAATGCGCTTCTCTTTCTAATTAAATGGTCGTGCCTTACCCCTGAGTTATCACCTGGGAACATGAGATCTAAGTTCTTTTTTCTTAAAAACAATTTTAAATCAATCTGTGCTCTATTGACATCACTCTTTCTACTTGGAATGAAATTCAAACCCTTAAATAAATTAAAAAATGTTCTTTATTAATCTCCATAATTACTGTAATAAAAAATATTAAAATTCTTACATGTAAACTTATATCCATTTTGTACAATCAATTCATCTGGTGCACTATAAGTGCCTGAGCCTTGGGAGTGTGCTCCCTTCCTTTAATACACCCCCCCTCCCAGGTGCACCCCTTCTCTGGTTGTAATAGAAAACTGTCTTCTTATTCATTAATCTTTCTGATTTCCTCAAAGAGGGGAACTCTAAAGGGTCATTTAGATCATAAAAAACATCAGGATCCATTTCTCTCTGTCTATCCTCCATTCTCCTGTGGAACTATAATCATAATTTCCCTTTGCTTTTCTTCCTGATAATTATACTCATAATCCTTTGGGAGTATACGACTCCTACCTTTGGGTTTAGGGTAACAATGTTTTTCTAGGTATTCAACTGTCCCTCTGCAGCTTCCTGTATTCTCTCCTAAGAATTTCTGCACACTTTTTGTCAGCCTTCTGTTTAATACTCAAATATTTCAACTTTTTCCCCTCAATTGTAAACATTAAATCAGAAGTAATTGCTTTATTATCCATTTCAATATGCTGAAATAGTGTTTTCATGTATTTTTCATTCATTCTAATAATCACTTTCATGATTTAAAACCCACAGTTGTCAAAGACATTAATCAAGTCTCTGTGAAATTCCAAACCTTCAATCAAGTTGTTTGGGTATTTATAAACCCTTAACTCGTTTAGAACAATCTTCCCGTGAATGCATTCTTTCAAATAACTGTTGTCCAACATCAAGGTTTTATATGTCAGCATATAATCAGACAATTTACTAATACTTGTATTACAAGAATCTTCCCCATTATCTTCATTATTCCCCTGCTCATCACCTTCTTTCAGCTGTTCCCATTAGGGGTCGCCACAGCGGATCATCTGTTTCCATTTCTTCCTGTCCTCTGCATCATGCTCTTTCACACCAACCGCCTGCATGTCCTCTCTCACCACATCCATAAACCTTATCTTAGGCCTTCCTCTTTTCCTCTTACCTGGCAGCTCCATCCTTAGCATCCTTTTCCCAATATACCCAGCATCCCTCCTCAGCACATGTCCAAACCATCGCAATCTCGCCTCTCTTGCTTTGTCTCCAAACTGTCCAACCTGAGCTGACCCTCTAATATACTGAGTCCTAATCCTGTCCATCCTAGACACACCCAGTGCAAATCTTAACATCTTTAACTCTGCCACATCCAGCTCTAACTCCTGCCTTTTTGTCACTGCCACCGTCTCCAACCCATATAACATAGCTGGTCTCACTGCCCTCTTGTAGACCTTCCCTTTCATTCTTACTGGTACCCGTTTGTCACAAATCACTCCAGACACTCTTCTCCACCCATTCCACCCTGCCTGTACTCTCTTCTTCACCTCTCTTCCACACTCACCATTACTATGAACTGTTGATCCCAAGTACTTAAACTCATCCACCTTTACAAACTCTACTCCCTGCATCCTCACCATTCCTCTACCCTCCCTCACATTTACACACATATATTCTGTTTTAACCATGCTGACCTTCATTCCTCTCCTCTCTAAAGCATATCTCCACCTCTCTAGGGTCTCCTCAACCTGGTCCCTACTCTCACTACATATCACAATGTCATCTGCAAACATCATAGTCCACGGGGCCTCCTGTCTGATCTCATCTGTCAACATGTCCATCACCACTGCAAATAAGAAAGGGCTCAGCGCTGATCCTTGATGTAATCCCACCTCCACCTTAAATGTATCTGTCACTTCCACCGCAGTCCTCACCAATGTCACACTACCCTCGTACATATCCTGTACCACTCTTACATACTTCTCTGCCACTCCCGACTTCCTCATACAATACCACAACTCCTCTCTAGGCACCCTGTCATATGCTTTTTCTAAGTCCACAAAGACACAATGCAACTCCTTCTACCCTCTCTGTATTTCTCCAACAACACTCTCAGAGCAAATATTGCATCTGTAGTGCTCTTTCCTGGCATGAAACCATACTGCTGATCACTAATCATCACCTCCCTTCTTAACCTAGCTTTCACTACTCTTTCCCATTCAAGCTGTGACTGAACTGATCAATTTTATCCCTCTGTAGTTACTGCAGCTCTGCACATCACCCTTATTCTTAAAGACAGGTACCAAAACACTTTTTCTCCACTCCTCAGGCATCCCCTGACTTTCCAAAATTTCATTAAACAATCTGGTTAAAAATTCCACTGTCATTTCACCTAAGCACCTCCATGCTTCTACTGGTATGTCAATCTGGGCCAACAGCCTTTCCATTCTTCATCCTTTTCATAGCTGTCCTTACTTCCTCTTTGCTAATCTGTTTCACTTCCTGATTCACTATCCCCACATCATCCAACCTTCTCTCTCTCTCATTCTCTTCATTCATCAGCCCTTCAAAGTACCTTTTCCCTCTACTCAACACACTCTCCTCACTTGTGAGTACTTTTCCCTCACTATCCTTTATAACCCTTACCTGCTGCACATCTTTCCCAGCTCTGTCCCTCTGTCTAGCCAATCAGTACAGGTCCTTTTCTCCCTCTTTAGTGTCCAATCTCTCATACAACTCTCCATATGCCTTATCCTTAGCCTCCGCCACCTCTCTCTTTGCCATGCGTCTCATCTCCTTATACTCATGTCTACTTTCTTCATCTCTTTGACAATCCCACTTCTTCACCAGCCTCTTCCTCTGTATACTCTCTTGTACTTCCTCATTCCATCACCAGGTCTCCTTGTTCTCCTTCCTCTGTCCAGATGTCACACCAAGCACCTTTCTAGCAGTCTCCCTTACTAGCTCTGCTGTAGTTACCCAGCTATTCAGTAACTCTTCACTGCCTCCCAGTGCCTGTCTTAACTCTTCCCTGAACTCCACCTCACAATCACCCTTTTTTAACTTCCACCATTAAATCCTTGGCATTGCTTTCACACTCCTCCTCCTCTTCTTGATCACCGTCATCCTACAGACCACCATTCTATGCTGCTTAACTACACTGTCCGCGGTCACCACTTTATGGTCTCCAATCTCCTTCAGACTGGCCCTCCTACATAGGATATAATTCACCTGTGTTCATCTTCCTCCACTCTTGTATGTCACCCTATGCTCCTCCCTCTTCTTAAAATACGTATTCACCACACCCATGTCCATCCTTTTCGCAAAATCCATAATCATCTGACCTTCTGCATTCCTCTCCTCAACACCATACCTACCCATCACTTCCTCATCCCCTCTGTTCACTTCACCAAAATGCCCATTGAGGTCCGCTCCAATCACTAGTCTCTCACCCTTGGGTACACTCACCACCACTTCATCCAACTCACTCCAAAATCTTTCTTTCTCATCCATCGCACACCCAACTTGTGGAGTATATGCACTAACAACATTCATCATTACACCATCAATTTCAAGCTTCATAAACATCACTCTATCAGACACTCTCTTCACCTCCAAAACACTCTTGGCATACTGTTCCTTTAGGATAACCCCTACCCCATTTCTCCTGCCATCCACATCATGATAGAACAATTTGAACCCGCCTCCTATACACCTGGCCTTACTTCCCTTCCATCTGGTCTCTTGCACGCACAATATATCAACCTTCCTTCTCTCCATCATATCAGCTAGCTCTCTCCCTATACCAGTCATACTGCCAACATTCAAAGTTTCTACCCTCATTACTACACTCCTAACCTTTCTCCTCTCTTCCTGCCTTCGGGCATGCCTTCCCCCCTCTTCTTCTCCTTCGGCCATCAGTAGCCCAATTTCTGCCAGCACCCTGTTGGCTAACAGTACTGGTGGCAGTCGTTGTTAACCCGGGCCTCGACCGATCCGGTATGCTCAATAGTGGAAAATGAAAATGCATTAGTTAACCAGGCTCCAAACCCCTGTGTAATATCATCATTGTTGACATTAAATGGATCGGTGCTCTGAGAAGGGAATAACGGTCACCTTTGTTACAAGTCCATTGTTCTTTCAAAACCAGCGACCCCTCAATCATAACACTGCCAGTGTTTATTTTAGAGCGAATGGATGCTCAAGAACCTAGTACATTAAAGTACTCAGTAAATTATTGCCATTCAACAAGTTCTGAACAAATGGTGGACCACCTCCACTGTCATGTTATGTTTGTTTCATTTCCTGGTTTCACATATCTCCGGTGATGCCCCTTTTCATCATTTCCTGGTTGCCTGGGATAGTAGAATCCAAATAGGCATTCTCTTTTCTGGGAACATTGTGATAAGTTTGAGTTAACAAATTCACCAACTGAGTGAGCTGTCCATCCATTCTATGGATCTCACCAAGACAGTCCTCCTTCTGGGTTTTCCCAACTGGGAAGCCATTCAGGTCCGCATGCTCCTCCATAAATTCAGTCACCAAAAAAAAACAAACACAAATGAAGGAGGAAAGTACCCGAAGAGTAAGGCCACAAAGCAACCACCAAAAATCAAATCAAATAGGGCACTAAGGACCATGAACATACTGAGGAATATCAAACAAAAACCTTTATTTGAAATATATAAATGCCTTAACAAATCACTGCATTTTCATCCCTTCTGGTCAACACTGGAATACCCCGTACATTCCCTCCTTATATATCTTAAAAATCAATCATACAAATGAACCAATCAGTATGTTAACTCACTACAGTTACATCAGATTGTAAAATAACCACAAGTTCAAAGAACATATTAATAATAAAAACAAAAACATGAAATGCATAAAACACATATAAAAATGTGAGCTAAAAAGTTATTAGTTAGAATTCAATTACCAAGTATACTAATAGGTAATATCATTAACAAAACTTTCCAATCTAGGGTTAACATAAATAAAATATATTCCTTAAAAGATGAGCAAGTGCCATCTAGTCGTAAAATATTCCACATTAAAAAAATGTTCGCTCTAACAAAAAGGCTCTACACTATTTAAAAAGATGTATAAATATGTGAATGAGGCAACATTTTTTTTTATAAAAAAATAGGTGTGTGTGTGTGTGTGTGTGTGTGTGTGTGTGTGTGTGTGCATGTATATATATATATATATATATATATATATATATATATATATATATATATATATATATATATAGACAATGGAAGCCAACCTTAGACTGGAACAGGTATTAGCCTCTATTATTCTACCCCTTCCTGAATAAAAACAAAATCCCTATTCATAATTCGTACCAACTTTCTTTTTCTGTTTTCTCATATCAGGATTTTTTTCTAAACAGCTCTTTAATATTTTTTCCTTTTTTAAAAACAAATCTAACCGGATCTTTAACAATTTTGTCAAGGTCCAAAAATCTAGTGAATTTCTTCCAGTTGTTGGAAATCACGTCTTTAATATTATTAGTGTCACAACTGTAGTATATAACGTATGCTCCCTTGCACTAGCCCACATCCACATCTCCATTCTTATTAGACTTGTTGACTAATCCATTACCTTCACCGTCATTTTTATCCACACCCAAAATAGGATGGAATATACCCTTTTGTTCCCTGATTACCTCCCCCTTTACCTTCTCAACTAAATTACATGGGTATTTCCACTCACTAAACATCTTTTCAAGCTCTCGACATTCTTCTAAAAAAATCGGCATCATCTGAGGTCATTCAAGATGCGCTAATAATTTGTCCCTTAATAACATTCCTTTTTTGAGAAAACAGATGGGCACTAGAGAAGTAGAAATAGAAATTAGAAAAGGTTTCTTTCAGGTGGACTTTAGACTTAAAACCTCTATTTCCATCCGTTTTACAAACCGTGACATTCAGGAAGTCTACCTTCTCCTTGGAAGTGTTAAACCTAAATTTTAAAAATTTGTTGTATGGTTAATAGTAATGTCTTTCAGCTTTTCCCAGATAGGGGTTGCCACACACAGCAGAACTCTGGTCTGCTAATGATTGGCAGTGGTTTTTATGGTGCCGAGTTCCAGCCCAACACCCAACCTTCAAAGAAGGCACACACATTCATGCACGCACATACCTGCATGTCTTTAACGTCACTCAACCATGGGGAGGACATGCAGACTCCACACAGAAGAAGCTCCAGCCAAGAATCGAACGGAAGAACTGCTTGCTGTGAGGCAACAACACTAACCGCTGCACCACCGCAGCCATCTAGTCGTATGGTTAATATACTCTAGGAATTCCATCAACTTAGTTTCCAGACCTTCCTTTCCCAACTGATAATACTAAGTTGGCATAGGTGGGGGCACAACATGCCCCCATGGCCACCTCACCCTCCTGTTTAAAAAATTCCACCTCAAAATACAAAAAAAATTTTGTAATACCATTTCCATTAATACCAGAGGGACCTTGAATTCATCATTACAAAGTCCTTTTTGTTTAATTAAGGTTTCCTCAAACCAAAGTAATCCAGCAGAGTGTGGTATCACTGAAAACAATTCCATTACATCTATCATTACCAAGATCATCTCTTCATTAATACAGGGGCTAAATGAACAGGTTTCCCCCGGCCCCTATTTTAAAATTAAGAGCAGTAAGGCTTTAAGAATTGCAGGTGATCTTGAAGTTTTGTTTTTTAAGGTAATTGGTAGGACGTCTTTTGAAAAAAGTGTCTTATTGAAAAATATTTTATAACAGTATTGTTTGTGTCTTTTGGCTTTTCTCAGTTAGGGGTCGCCACAGCGGACTCCGGTCTGCTAATGATTGGTAGTGGATTTTTACGTAATGGGTTACCAGCCCTGACGCACAACCTTCAACGAAGGCACGCCCCATTCACGTATGCCTCCACACAGAAGACGCTCTAGCTGAGAATCGAATGGGACGTCTTGCTATGAGGCGGCAACGCTACCACTAAGATATATATACAAATGTATACATATATTTTTAATTTGAAAGCATATATAATTTTTATTTAGAAAATTCATTTATTTATTGTACATGTTTATGTTGGTTTACCAGGTTAGCTTCCACTGTGTGTGTATATATCTATATCTATATCTATATCTATATATATATATATATATATATATATATATATATATATATGTTTTTATAAAAAACATTTTCCTCATTCACATATTTATACATATTTTTAAATAGTGTAGAGCCTTTTTTTGCTGGAAACATTTTTAATATGGAATATTTTACTACTAGATAGCACATGCACATCTTTTAAGGAATGTGTTTTATTGATGTTAACCCTAGATTGGAAAGTTTTATTAATGACACTGATATTAGTATACCAAGTAATTGAATTTTAACTAACAATTTTTAGCTCACATTATTATATTTGTTTCATGCATTACATACTTTTGTTTTTATTATTTTGTCCTTTGAACATGTGGTTATTTTACAGTCTGACATAATTATTGTGAGTTAACATACTGATTGGTTCATTTGCATGACTGACTTTTAAGGAATATAAGGAGGGAATGTATTCATTATCTGATGAAGTCCTTATTGGAATTGATGAAAAAGCGATGATTCGTTAAGGCATTTATATTTTTCAAATAAAGGTTCTTGTTTGGTATTCCTCTGTGTGTTTATGGTCCTTAGTGCCCTATTTGATTTGATTTTTAAAGATTCTGGAAAGATAACGGGCAGGATTCACGAAGCCTCCGTGTAAGAGTTACAAGGCTTACACGGAGGCTGCAGTTAAACGGTGTGACGTCAGCATGTCATGCATATGCATGAGGGCATGCTGAATCACACCTAAGGCTTACACGGTCCGTGGAAGACAGTAGGCGTGCCGTGGGCGAGCCCTGCAAACAGACATGCCCCCAGAAGAGTAAAAGTCCCGAAAGTAAACCCCCATGACAGAGCCCGTGTAAATGTGAATAAATAAAACACAACACATGCCCCCACAGACTACGAACATAAAATGTACACATGAACATCTTATAAATTTTTTTTTTAAATTGTAAAGATGTTTGCCCGTGAGTGTGCTCGTTTGCACGGGCATGCCCATAGCTTAGCCACAGTTAGCAGTCAGTGGAAAAGCATATAAGAACTAAATATGCAAAGTAAGCCAAGAAGCAATGGCGTAGCGGTAGAGACGTCAGCTGAAGCGCAGGCAGTCATGGTTCGAGCCCCACCACCATCAATTTTTATTTTTAGTGAAATAAGCACGAAACAAGTCCCTGACATATATGTACACATATAAAATTATATTTTATGTAAAATGTAATGAAATGGGCCATATATTTTGAAGAAATGTGAGATAAAATAATAAAAAATGTCAGATATGCCTATAGCTGAGCTACAGTTTAACAAGTTGAGTGCATCTGCCTGTAGGTGAGCAGTGGTTTAACAGGTGTAAAATGAGTGCCCGTAGGTGAGCAGTGGTTTAACAGGTGTAAAATGAGTGCCCGTAGGTGAGCAGTGGTTTAACATGCTGAAACTGTGTGCCCATGGCTGAGTTGAGCGTAATATGCGTGCTGACAGCCAAATGACATGTAAACCAGCGTAACCCGTTTGCGCGGACGCGCCAACAAGCTAACCGACGGGCAACGTTGAGCAAGCTGTAACAAAACTGCCTTTACACAGACACACCTCCTAGCCTGTGTAGACAGTCATAAAATATAAAAAGCAGTGGCCAGGTACGAACCCAGGATACCATGCACCATAGTCAAGGTTCTGAACCACTAAGCCATGACAGTTGCACTTAGAAATACAGTAATAGCATGTATATAGGAATGAATAGAAAGAGGAGCATGACAAAGCAGGTTTTGTGAAGCTGATACAATTCCAAAATGGCAAATCACAGATAAGTGCGGGAAAAATGGCATATATAAGCCCCATAGGCGGGAATACACAGCATAACCGATTGTAGAACCAACTTGCAGCCAGAATGTCAGGTGTAGGTGAGGGTAGTTGCTTTCAATCACAGAGGTGGGGCGTAGAGGAGTCCAAATATATGGTTTGGCTCCTTGTCCACAATCATGAGGCCCAACTCATGCAGGGCCAGGTCCTGTGGGGAGCATATAGGGCTGAGGCCTGGGACCGGTTGACTCATGATCTCACCAGTGCCACAGGGATACCAAGGACTGGTGAGCAGGTCCGTCACCACCATGCGGACCTGAAGAGAAGGAAGCAGGACCAACTGAACCGTTGGCTCCAGGAGGCCCAGCAAATGCCCAACGCCCCACTACTGAGTAAGTTACATGTAATTATTTATGTAAGAAATTAACCTAGCTGATATTATGGAGATGTGTATTCCAATATTACTTTATTTATATTACAGCTGCAGGTGTCCGTTCTGCGAACCGTAGAGCCTATGGCGATAGGCTGGCACGGTTGCGCCACCAGGCAGGTCAGTAATCCTCTCCCTGTAACTGTAAATAAATATATAAGTATGACAGTTAGCAAAAGAGTGCAGTGTAGTCACTAAGTAATAAAATGTGCAAGTAACAGTGTAAGAGGGTTTGCAAGTATTGCTTGATTACAAAAGTGTGATGCAGTCTGTAATCCAAACAGAAAAATGAAACAAGTCTGAAATAAAGTCTGAAATAAAGATGTCCCACCTATAATATAATAGTACATAACCTGCAGAAGGCTGAGTAAAACACGTGTGAAATATATCCCTGTTGAAATACAGAAACATGACAGAAGTGAGACTGTTGGAAAGGATTGTTATAACTACAGGTAAAACATGTCAATAAAGCCTAGAATTAAGTACCATCCTGAATTGTAAAAATAAAACAAGTGAGAGAGTGTGAGAAAGAGTTATGAATCCACCAATAAAGTAGTAATAACTCCTGAATAAAGTATACTGCAGTCAGTACAGAATGAAATGAATGTGACAAGCAGAACCAAACAGTAAAATGTGTTGAAAATGTTACCGCAGCTGGAATGTGTATCCCAAAATCTGGATATGTTGCTCTCAGTCTGCAATATGCAGACAGTATGGTTGTCTGAAATACCAAACATCCACAGTTGTCTATAGCTATATAAAGCAAATGTAGCAGGATGATGTAGCTGAACAGAGCCAGATATGAATGTGTATGAATAAAAATGAAAATGTATATTGATGTAGCAGTAAAGTACAGTTTTGTACCTACCATAAATGTAGATGTCCGAGAGGTATGCATCTGCAGTCCTAACATATGGGTTGTCCTGCCTCAGGCAGCCCTTGATTGGCAGTTCCAAAGTCTGGGTCTGGCCTCGGCTGATGTCGCACTTCACCCGACGTCATAGCTGCTGTGAATTGGGTATAAAGGCATCAGCCGATGCCATTTTCCTCAGTGTTTCTTGCCCCAGATGCCAGGTGCCCTCTAGGAAGGCTAAATTTGGATAAATGCAAATGATTCCAAACAGTAGAGAGCAAACAAAAATAAACATGTATATACATATATACAAACAAATACACCATAATAGATTCCCCAGCTAGCTACAAGATGGGCAAATACCCTAGGAGTACCACAGAGGGAAGGAGGGTGGGTAATCCTGACTGCAGATGCATACCTCTCGGACATCTACATTTATGGTAGGTACAAAACTGTACTATGTCCTTCAAGGATGCATCTGCAGTCCTAACATATGGGTAGAATACCATAGCCAAACTGGGGGAGGAGGCACTAAGATGATTATGGTGTAGTTAAGATCCCTTGTAAAACAGCAGTTGCAAAACCTGCTCGGGATCTGGAGTATAAAGGTAGATTATAATGCTTGGCAAATGTATGCACGGAGTTCCAAGTAGCAGCCTCTAAAATGTCTTTGGTAGCCACTCCTCGTAAGAAAGCTGTAGTAGTGGCTGTAGCTCTTGTGGAGTGAGGTCTGATGTTTTCTGGAGTTGTCTTTCCATGAAAAGAGTAACAAAATCTAATGCAATTTCCTATCCATTTTGAGATTGTCTGTTTTGAAATTGCTTTTCCTTCCATTCCTGTTGCATATGCTACCAGAAGCTGGTCAGTCTTTCTATTGTTCTTGGTTCTGTCCAGATAGTAGCGTAATTGCCTGTGCACATCCAAGGTATGTAGTAGCCTTTCCCCCCTGTTCTGTGGGTTGGGGAAAAATGTTGGTAGGTGGATTGCTTGGTTCAATGATACCCTGGAGACCACCTTTGGCATAAAAGTAGGGTTAGTTCTCAAGGACACTCTATCCTGATGGAAGATAAGGAAGGGCTGTATTGCCATTAATGCCTGTAATTCAGAAACCCTTCTTGCTGAAGTGATTGCAAGCATCCAAAATTATTTGCCAATACAATTCCCTGTTCTCCAGTCTTGCTTCCCACATGCCACCCCTGATTTCTTTAGGTACTACCTCCAGGACAAAAAAGTGAAAAACAGAATCACTACAAGTTTGAGAATGACCGAATAATGCATTGTCAAATATTTGCAAATAATTTTGGATGCCACGAAAGAACCTGGTTTGAATGATATGCTTTCCATTGTTCCTGTTTTAAAGTTAAGGGCTGCTAAGTTGTGAATATATTTTTTGTCCACTAGATGGTGATAGTACACCATTCTAAGGTAAATAAATTTCAAATACACAGGCATGCTTTTATAAGTTTTTTATTCAACATGTTTTTAAAATATTAGGTTTATTAAGCACATTCAAAATAACACCCTTTAAAATAACACCCATTAAAATAACATCTGTGAATATTCATTTATTTATTAAATGTATTAAAATATTTTGTATTTTAACTTTTTCAACTATGAGAGGTTTTTTAACAGTGAATCAATCAATCTAATTGATTTGATTCAATTAATTAGCTATGTATATAAGGAGTGTACTTTTCAATGCACTGATGTTTGTATTTCTGATGAAGATACTCGAAAACGTACTTCCTTGGATATAAGCGTTATTAAATCACCTGGTTTTTACTTCTTTGTGTGTTCACGCATTATTTTAATACTGAACTATCGTTGGTTTGTTATTGTTTGGTCTCATACCCTCATTTGGACTTCCTGAGTGAATTTTGGGCGGTTTTGGTATCGAGTATCCACTCTTTGTCCATCTCTTTTGGTTTGTTGTTAACCTACCCAACCTACCTCCCCAGCTATACCGACTTCCCGTACCTGACATACCACTCTCACCGGAAAAAAAAAAAAAAAGGGCACTCTGTACCCACAAAAAAATTATGCCCCATACATAGCTGCCCATTTCGCACACATGTCTGCTGGACATGGAAACTGTCAATTACAATTGGCTGTACAACAAGTATTATTGTTGTCCTTACACCTCTCTTAGGGGTGGAACGTTTCAAATGTCACACCAAATTACAAACATATGCACAGCTGTTGCTGATGAAGAAATGGGCAGCTATGGGCCTTACCTACATCCCTCCTGCAAAACCTGAGCTTGTTTCCCTACTGTCTTACCCTCTTTGTGACCCCTTTTACACCACTTTCCTGTCTCCCCATTTTCATTTCTTTCAAAGAAAATAGCGCGGGTGTGCGCAAGAGTAAGCACTTTTAAACAGTTGTAAGCGGGTGTGCATGGAGCTGAACGCCAGTGCGCATGCGTGAGCTCCACGCAAACCAGCGCTAACCCGGTTATAACTGCTTAAATGTGCCTTAGTCACTCTGAATGACAAGTCCTGTAGTCTGCTCAAAAGCAAAATAAAATCCCACTGTCAGTCCCGAACCCAGGACCTTGGAAACAGTAGTCTGCATGACTTACCACTAAGCCATGACTGTTATATAAGAACATTGTGCTACAATAAATATATCATGTAATAGTAGGAATGAATGTAAAGGGAATATAGGATGTGTATAACACAAAGCATGTCATGTATATTTATTGTCAAATGTAGTGGATTTCTGGAATAGTAGTGTGTGAACAGAAACAGCCATGCTAGTTGGTAGCTAGTAGGTAATAATGTCACTGTAGCACCTTGCAAGCCACACACACATACTCACAGCAGGATAATCACTGCCCATACCCCAAAACCTCTTCCAGGAACACATCCGGACTAAGTAATAAAAAATGTGGCGCAAAGGCCCAAAAAAGTACAGTTTTGTACCTACCATAAATGTAGATGTTCGAGGATCCACATTGCTGCAGTCCTAACTATTGGGTAGTCCGCTGTCCAGTCGGCCCGAATACCAAAGTATATGGCTGACGTCGGTCAGGGCGCATTAGACTGACGTCAGTACGTCAGGGTACTAATGCGCATGACCGACGTCATATCCTCAGTCTTTTCTTGCCCCAGATGTCAGAATACCCTGAAAAGATAAGGCCAAAAACCAAAAACTCCCAACATACCTGCACCAAAATATATATACAAAATATACAAAATTAGCAGAATATAACCTCACCTACACAACCACCCCTAAACACAGAGGGGAAGGAGGGAGGGTAAACTGGACTGCAGCAATGTGGATCCTCGAACATCTACATTTATGGTAGGTACAAAACTGTACTATGTTCTTCATTCCACATTGCTGCAGTCCTAACTATTGGGTAGAATCCCAAAGCAGAGGTAAGGGAGGCTGGCAAATCATAAGGAAGCAGGAACTGACAACATGCCTTGCAAAACAGCTGTGGCAAAACCAGCCCTAGACTTAGAGTAGAGAGGAAGGTGATAATGCTTAGAGAAAGTATGCACTGAACTCCAAGTAGCTGCCTCCAAAATATCCTTAGTTGCCACCCCCCTCAGAAATGCTGTTGAAGTGGCAGTAGCCCTAGTGGAATGAGGCCTAATCCCAGCTGGAATCTCCTTGCCATGATGGGAATAACAAAATGTAATGCAACACCCAATCCATCTAGAAATAGTTTGTTTTGACACAGGCTTGCCCTGAGAACTCAAAGCAAAAGAAACAAACAACTGCTGAGACTGCCTAAAATCCTTAGTCCTGCTCAAATAATAACGCAATTGCCTGTGTACATCTAAAGTGTGCAAAATCTTTTCCCCTTTATTTTGGGGATCTGCATAAAAAGTAGGCAAATGAATAGTTTGGTTTAAAGCCACACTAGAAACCACCTTAGGCATAAAGGAAGGATTAGTACGTAAAGATACTCTATCCTTATGAAAAATCAAAAAAGGCTCCACTGCCATAAGGGCCTGCAACTCAGAAACCCTTCTTGCAGAAGTAATGGCCAACAAAAAAGCAGTCTTCCATGACAAGTATTTCAATTCAGTAGTCGCCGCAGGCTCAAAAGGTTGTAGAGTAAGTTTCTCCAACACAAAATTGAGATCCCAAGCAGGAGTAGGAGCTCTCGGGGGTCTTATATTCTTTGCCCTCTAAGAAATTGCTTGAACAAAGGATGAAAACAGCGGTGGGTCACAATCATAGTGAGCTGAAATTGCTGCAGCATGAATCTTAATGGAAGAGAAAGACAAACCTTTGTCCAATAACTCAGTAAGATATAGCCACACTCAAATTTGGCTCAGAAATCTCCAAATTGTTTGCTGCACTCCAAAATAAAAATCTCTTCCATTTTTCTGCGTACACTTTCCTTGTACTAGGTCTCCTGGCTTCCATAATCACATTTAAAACTTGTTGAGGAAGTTGGGACCTGCTGTCTTTCAAAACAGAATATGCCAGGCTGTTAGATGAAGAGAGTGAAACTTGACATTGAGCAGGTGACCGTCTCTCTGAGACAACAGGTGTGGAATCAAGGGTAAAGGCCATGGAGGCTTCTTTACCAGACTCCTCAGTAATGGGTACCAGTGCTGCCGAGGCCAATCTGGAGCTATTAAAATTATCCTTGGCTTGTCTTGTCTGACCTTTAGAAGCACCTTTGGAAGAAGAGGCAGAGGTGGAAACGCATACACATGAAGATTTTTCCAACTGAAAGAAAGAGCATCCACTTTCCAAGCTGTGTGATGAAACCTGTTTGTGCAAAACTTTGGCAGCTGGTGGTTTAGTGGAGAAGCGAACAGATCTATGTCTGGAGTTCCCCAGGACACTGTCAACTTTTGAAATACATGAAGATCCAGTTTCCACTGTGGGGATCCATGATTTGTCTGCTTAACACATCTGCTAAGGAGTTCTGTGCTCGGCAGAAACCTTGCCTGAAGAGTTAGTTGCAAGCTGAGCGCAGTCTCCCATAAAATCATTGCTTGCCTGCACAATGGGTAAGAATGTGTTCCCCTTGTTTGTTGATGTACCACATGACAGTTGTGTTGTCTGTTAGAATCAACACCTGCCCTGGAAGAAGTAACTCCTTGAAAGCCATTAATGCAAACTGGACTGCTAACATCTCCTTCATGTTGATATGTAGATGCTGTAGTCTGGCAGGCCACTTGTCTTGTATCCACTTTCCATTTAGATGAGCTCCCCAAGCAATGTCTGAGGCATCTGTCGTTAGAATCTGACTCGCCTCTGGCCGGGTCACAGAGAGTCCCTTGTTTAGGTGACATTCCTGAGCCCACCACAAAATTCCTTTTGAATGCAAGGTATTATTTGAATGACAGTGTCCAAATCCTGGCAGTGCTGTGTCCATACATTTTGAGATACCATTGTAGCTTCCTCATATGCAGTTTGGCATTGGGAAGCACCAGAATACAAGATGCCATGAACCCTAAGGCTTGAAGGACTGTCCTTGCAGTCAGCCGGACTGAAGAGATAGTTGATGGAAGTAACTGGAAAGATTCTTTTGTTTGTCCGGGGTTAAAAGGCCATCTGGGCTGCTGTATTCAGTCTCACACCCAGAAAGCACATGTCTTGAGAGGGTACTAGACTGGACTTTATTTCGTTCACAGAATACCCTAGGCATCTTAGCACTGCTATGACATATTCCAAATGCTGTAGAAGGTCTTCCTTTTCTTGAGCCAGAATCAGGCAATCGTCCAAGTAAGGATAGATTTGAATTCCTTTTAGCCTGAAGTAAGCTATCACTGGAGCCAGAACCTTTGTGAATACTCTGAAGCAGTAGATAAGCCAAAGGGCAATGCAGAGAACTGATAATGAGAATTTCCAGCTCGAAACGCAGATACTTTCTGCAACTTAGTCTTATAGGCACATGAAGGTAAGCTTCCTTGAGATCTAAAGTTACCATCCAGTGATCTTTGCCCAGCAGAGGTAAAAGCTGTTGTAACGCCAACATTTTGAACTTGGGAATGTCCAGATAAGTGTTGAGGATAGATAAATTCAAAATTGGTCTCCACGTGTTCCCCTTCTTCGGTACTAGGAACAGGCGAGAATAAAATCCTAGGCCCCTTTCTGGCACAGGAACCGGCTGAATGGCCCCTATTTGGAGTAACAGAGAAATTTGCTTGTGAGCCTCTTGTCTTTGTAGAGGAGGAATGTCTGGCATGCCTTTGAAAGGAGGCAAGGTATGGAAATAAAACCTGTAACCGTGGTGAATGATATCCAGAACCCATCTGTCTTGGGTAATTAAATCCCAATTTTCTTTGAAAAGAGACAGTCTTCCTCCCAACGGTGCTGCCAGGCGAGAATGAACTGGCAGCTGAAAAGGCAGGTCATTGGGTCTGCTTACGAAGGACTGACCCCTGCCCTCACCAGAAGTCTGAGCAGGGGAACTCCTGTCCTAGGCCTAAAGAACCCTGAGCTCTGCCCCTACCACGTCTAGACCTACCCCTAGACTGGGAATCATAAGCAGGATAAGTCCATCCCTTAGCAGGCCAATTTCTACTAAACTTCGGAGGCTGCACCTGCAAAAATCTTTAACAGTTTGCATAGACTTAGCCTTGTCCTCCATTTTCTTCAAAACTGCTTCTACAGGCGAACCAAACAACACATCAGACTGCAAAGGAGCATCCAAAATCCGTGTCTTAACATGCTCAGCTAAATTCTGATCTCTCAACCAGGCGTGCTCTACGAAGAACAGAACCAGTGGCAGCCACCCTGGAGGAGGCCTGCACAGCATCAAAACCACATTGCAAGGAATGTTTACCCACCTGTTCAGACACATGAACTAAATCCTGCAACTCTTTACACTCAATACCTTCCGCCAGAGCATCCACCTTAGATTTCAACTGTGAAAGAAGATAATTCTGATATTTTAACATGTGAAACTGACAATTCAACGCCCTCATGGCTAAAGTGGAAGAAGTATACACTTTCTTTCCCCATCTATCCAAAGCCCTTGCCTCTTTATCAGGAGGGACAGGATTTTTAACAACTGAGGCCTTCACACCTTTAGGCCCCTGAGAGACAGTTTCGGGTCTGCCCTAGGACTCTTAAAAGATACTTATGAGCTTCAGGCACCCTATAATACCTATCCGGTTTAACTGGGGCAGGAGGCAAAGAATCAGGATTCAGGGAAGCCTCTGCAAAACATCTTCCACCACATTCAAAACAGGAGGTATAGCTAAAGGCCTATGCTGGGGTAAACAAGAATTCCCTAAGCCTTTTCCTGGAATCAGAGAAATCTTGACCTTCCCATTTAAAATGCTCCCTCATGGAATGCAGAGTCTCTGAAAATGAAAAATCCTCAGGAGGAGAAGCTGAAGGAGTAGAATCATCCACATCAGAATCAGAATAAGGAGGGTACTCCTGCAAGTCTTCAGCAAGACTCAGAAGCCTCGAGCATTGCTCAAAACTCTCAAACTCAGGTTCCACCCTAGGCCTCTTATCAGGAGGGGGCATAGAACCCCTTATCATAGTAATCAAATCCTCTGCCATTTTAAGCATATGTTTCTTAGGCAAAGACCCTGAAGCACTAGGAGAAACCCCCACTGAAGCAAAGCTTGGCCTGCCCCTCAAAGAAGCCTTGGAAACAGAAGGGGAGGCTCTAACCACCTTAGGAAGAGAGGGAAGAACAGCCACCTGAGAAGCCCCCTCATCCTGGCCTACTTCCTGAGAGGATACATCCTGTAACAGTAAAGTCTCTTGAGACTCCAAAGAAACACCTGGCAAAACCTCCGGCTCCACTGAGCCCTCTAAAGAACCGACGTCTGGGACTGTCGGTTCTTCCACTCTAGGCTTTGCTGTTTTGTCCTTGCGTTTTTTAGCTGAAGCCGGCGTCGGAGCATCCGACGGCATTTTATAATTACAACGCTTCCCAAACACTAACCTGGCACAGTCTAACCTTCTCTTAATAGTGCGTTTGTTAAATCTAGCACAACAGCGGCATCCCACAACGTCGTGCTCAGGCCCTAAACAAGGTATACACAAAGTATGGTAATCCCTATGAGGTATCTGTTTCCCACAAGAAATACAGTTATTCACTTTTTCTGACATCCGGTTAAATACTGAGGCAAGAAAAAACCAAAATATTCTACGGGTACTTAGCCAACTTTGATTCGGTCTGAAACTCTGGCTTCAGAAACTTTCAGAACGCCAACCTGCACTCGCAAAATTGCTTCTGCATCGGACCATGCGGCAAAAAAGACTGAGGATATGACGTCGGTCATGCGCATTAGTACCCTGACATACTGACGTCAGTCTAATGCGCCCTGACCGACGTCAGCCATATACTTTGGTATTCGGGCCGACTGGACAGCGGACTACCCAATAGTTAGGACTGCAGCAATGTGGAATGAAGAACATCAGCGACACATTCCAAATAATGCTACAACAAACTTAGACACTTGAGAGAGTAACAGGTTCTGCATTTTGTTGGATGTTTGGAAGGGTATGAAGTCTGAAACTGAAATGTTTGTCACTATAGTCTGACTTGAGCCCAGAGTGATTTGCCAGAAAAAGCTGTTTATGAGATATTGACCAAAATATGAGGCAAAAATGTGGACAACCTGCAAATATCTGTACACTTGAGAGGTCTGACACTGCCATATTTGAATAGTTAAGAGCCTAGACATAGCAACAGTGACTGAGTTACAGGGATGCCCCACAGACTCCCTGTGAAATGTACAAACAGTAGGCAGAAAGGTGTTACAACACATGCAATGGTAACTATGAAGTACTGAAAGTATGCACCGCTTGCACGGCAGAAACAGTGTAGTAATACATATGCTCATGCTACCCACAGTCACAACTGCAGAATACCAGACAATTTAATGGGTGTACCCCACTGATATGTACCATTCCATGAGGCAGATAAAAGATGCACCTGACAGTCTCTGGGGCCTGCTCAGCAGCATACTCAAATACCCTAATAGATGTCAAGGCCCACACCATGGCCAGACCACACTGCATGCAGTAACACCCTAGCAGATATAGCAAGCATTCCAAGGTGTGAATGTACATGGAAATTAGGAAAGTCACAGCAACACACTACAGTCAAGACACCTAGCAGGCATACAAGTAGTGAATGTAAAGGGCAAATATTGAAGCCATAGCAACAAAGTGCAAGAGCCACTGCTATACACCAGTTACATCACATGTCCCACAGGAAAGCACACACACCCACATTAACAGTAGTAGTAGTCTTAGGTGTCAGTGTACATACACACTTAGTACAGGAAACTGGAGAAATGAATGGAGAAATGTTAATCTACAACACAGCCAGAAATATGAGAGAGATACAAACCTTTACACTCACAGAACAGTGTCCACAGCATACCAGCATGGTCCCTGCCCTTAAACTCTGAAAGGGCTACGCCTATCTCACATACCTTTTTATAGCACTGTCCTGGAATCACAGTGAGAACTGCAATCAGTACACAACTGGCAGCATGCAATTAGCAAATGCTGGCTAACAACTGGTGCAGAGGCCATCACATGGACATATGCAGATACCTGCAAAAGCGTGCTGTACTCCCAGTCCACACATGCAATACTTTCATTGCAGCCTGTGGAGGTAGGGAGAGACAGAGAGAGAGAGAGGAAAAAAAAAAACATACACAAACAAAACCAGTCATCAAAACCCACTAGAAAGCTGCCAACTGCCAAATGGAGCAGCAGGACACCAAACCAAACGACAACGCAAGCAGCTGTGACAAACACAGGTAATGTAAAGTAATACTTTAAAAGTCTACATACTGTGAACCCTCCATATGTGTCATTGGTCTGTATCCATATGTATATGAAGATGTGCATAGGGCAGGGGACATAAAGCAACTACCAGTGAAAGCTGTACATACATATGTATGTGAGGGCATCTATGTGCACATATCAATGTAAGTTGAATGTAGGTTGTAGTGCAATGTACAAAGTAGGTTTCACAGTTATGTATGTTTAGCAGTATGTTAGTGTGTGTATACAGTTTTGTAAACAAACATGTTGATATACCTATCTATCATATGGATACGTAAGTATGTCAATATATGTATGTATGTATATGTGTGTATATATATATATATATATATATATATATATATATATATATATATATATATATAATATGCATATATGTATACATACATAGAGAGGGATGTAGGAATACATAGATGTAGATGGATAGAATATGTAGAAACATATATATGTAATACACACATACAGATATAGATATATGTAGATACATATACATAGACAGACAGATCTGACTATCTACAGATATGACTGTATATGATGATCTCACACTCCCCATCCCACCCCCTCTGTCACTCTCACCCCCTCTCTGTCACACCCCCCTCTCCATATCTATAGCAATATATGTACATCAATATATATATGTGTATATGTATACAGACATATATATATATATATATATATATATAGACAAATATATATATATATATATATATATATATATATATATATATATATATATACATATAGATATATGTACACACACATATATATATATATATATATATAGAGAGAGAGAGAGAGAGAGAGATGTGTATATATTCTGAGTGAGGCACATGTGTACAGATGTATTGCAACAGGTGCCTGGTGACAAAGGCATGGAGTGAACACCAGTGTCGAAACTGGAGTACGATACCCCATTTCAAATCACTTACACCAGTAACCACTAGATATGTGATTGGCTGCCCACCACTGCATGTGTCAGGGGTGAACAGGGTCATAAATGTGTCCAATAGTCCCCCCAATGATAGTCACAGTGGCACACTATTCCTGGAATACCTGCACATGGTATGTGTCAGCAGACATGGTGTGTCAGCTATGGACATGTAGGTCAGTGTACCCCTCCACACCACACAATGGCTGCCACGGTATGTACCTCACATGACAGCTACAGATATGGAGAAGGACACAGTGACATGTACAACACTGTGACAATGCACTCAAACTCATTACCAATGCACAGTGAGAGTACACATATACTACCCACATACAGGTTACCACTCCTGGATTTACATACTTAAGTCACACCCATGACAGATGTCCAACAACCATAGTAATACCTCACACCATCCACAACCTAAATGACTGCTGTGTGTCATCCGTGACACTGCAGTAGAGTGCACATGGCGGAGGTACAGGTTCCTACCCACTGATAAGACATACCCTGCAATAAACCACACAGCATTAAGAAGCAAGACTCCCCAAGAGTACATGTCACACATACCCCTGCTGAATGTTAGATAGGTAATATGCCATATGAGTCACCCTGTGTAACTGTTTGACAGGAGCAGGTACCATCACATCACATGTGTCACAATGGTCAGGGTAGCAGAACAGTATGCTGCTGTAGTCCCAGGGGCAATAGCATATTGTATTGTATTGTATTGTAATGTATTGTATTGTGTTGTATTGTATTGGTATGTAGAGGTGCCTCCTTCGTGGAGTGGAACCACTGCTGCTGTACGCCAGTGTACAGGTAAATATCCTGTAGTCAGGCTAGTGTTACATAGCACTTCTATATGTGTGTTTAGCTCCTCTTGGAGTTCATGTAGCATGCAACCGGGGATACCATCAGGTCCCATTGATGCTGTGTTTTCTGCTTTTCTGAGGGCGGCTCTCACCTGGACATCTGTGATGACAGGGAGGTTACAGTCAGCTGGGATAAGTATGTCTTAGTTTGGGGAAGAGGGAGGGGGGAAACTTGCACTGAACCTGTCTGCCACAATGTTGCCAATATCTGTGGGTTCAGTGAATTATTTGTTGTTGTGTACTAACTATGAGCATATTGGAGGGTTTCTGACCAGGTTGCTAACATAACTGAAGAAGGTCTTGTGGTTATCTGTAGTGTCCCCGTTGATTTCCCACTCAAAGTTGCCCATGGATGTTTGTATGAGAGAAAATAGCTCCTTACTACTGCTGATCAGACATGCCTTCCCTTTATGGAATTATGCTCTGTCTTGCAGTAGCTTCCATCTTTTTTTATACAATCTGTCTATGGCTGGGGTCCACCAGACAGGATGCTTTCCCTTTGTGGAGAGTGTCTTGGTCTTATATGGGATTGCATGATCCATGCATTCTCGGAGATATCCATATAAATCATTTGTGAAGGGGTCAGCATTGTGGGTTGTGTCTTCCACTGGCCCAGTGGGCTTAAAGGATACCATGTCAGTGTTACGAAGTGTAAAGTTTGCATTTGAAATGTTATTCACTGTAGTTGTTTGTGCTGGTGGTGGAGGTGGGATATGTATATCCAGGGCAATTAGTTTGTGGTCAGCTCACAGTAGTTGATGATGTACCCCATAAAGTACCTCAATACAAACCCCCAGAGTGAGGAGGTGCTTTGGACCTGAATCAGTGTTCTGACTGCTGGGGTTTGGTAGTATGTCGTATGGAGTGTGCCAGGTACTGTTGCACAGTTGTTGGCTGAGCACTGATACCTGGCCATATACATGTGTATCCACCAATAGACAGACAGATGCTATATATGTGACATATGTTGTATCACAACAGTCGAGTAGCATGTGTAGTATGTGTGCCAAATTCTGCTGACATATTTTGCTGATATGTTATTTCCTTTTTCAGGACCATGGCTCACCAGCGCAATCCAACATACTCTGCAGCTGAGGATGAGGAAATACACCAGAGCCTGGTGCGGGATTATGCAATACTCTTTTCCCACACCAGCCAGAATCAGCAGGAGAGGGCTGCACTGTGGCAAGACCTGGTCCGTCGGGTAAATGACATAGGCACGCATAATAGGACATATGAGCAGGTACGACATATCACTGCAGTGATTTAATCAGAAATGTCCATCAGCGTGCGTCGGATATCCATAGGCAACAGGTTGCCACAGGTGGTGGGGTGGCTACACATCCCCCACTCACCAGACTGGAGGGACTACTCATAAGTGTTGTGGCTCCAGCCCGCCAACAACAGCAGACCTGCATTATGAGGGAGGCTGGAGCCACAGAGCAGCAGGACTACGAGCGTGCAGGTAATATGCCATATGTATAGTTGACTGTTGTGTACACTGGTAGTTAATGCATGTGTGAGTTGTGTCCTTGGTTTGTAGCTGTCATCATAGTATTTAATGTGCAAGTGTGATATTCTCAATATCAGCAGCTGACCTGTATCATACTCAGTAACAATGGCACAGTTGTGCCCACTGACATTAATTTCCTCACTTCTGCAGGTCCCTCCGGTGTAACAGCAATGCAGCCTATCCATGCTGGTGAGTGTGTATTAACAATACCTTTAATAGTCTTGACAGTAATAGTAATATTAGGCTCACTTAGTAGTGCTCTGTGTATGCATGCAGGTGTGTCTGTGTCTGTGTGTTGATATCTCGCATACTGAGTAGTGTGCAAGTGTGCAACTGTGTGCAACTGTGTGCACCTGTGCATGTGTGCATGTGTGCACGTGTGCATGTGTGCATGTGTGCATGTGTGCACCTGTGCATCACTGGTAACATTGTGTAGACATTGTAAACTGTGTTTCCTGTTTCCCTCTCACAGGTTCTGGTGCTGCTCTGGTGTCATGCAGCAGGGAACCTGAATCAGGTGCCACGGGTACTGATAATGATGACATCTGTGTAATGGCACAGGAAGGTATGCCATGGTCTGTCATTGGTCAGCCAGTTGACAGTACACAGCTGTCAACCCCATCAATGCGCACAGTCATCCTGCCAATACACCCTTTGTCACCAATGTCCCTAGGTGATGGACAGGATACAGTGGGCATTGACCAGGGTAATGTGGTATCTGTGGCACATGCTTCCCCACACAGCAGCCATGGGCATGGCCCTGAGATGGTACCACACAGACAGATGTCCAGGGGTCCTCGTGGGAGCATCCATGGGCGTACTGCCCCTGTCAGACGTGCCCACAGAGGCCTTACAACCTCAGCTATGTTTCGGGCTGTCATGCAGGCACACTCACGTATGGAACGGTACACCAGACAGGGTCTGAGGGAGCTGACAGCATGTCGCGCAGCCATGACTGATAGTATGCGTGACATTGCGGCTGCCATCCATAATTTCACCGATGTCATAGACAGACGTTGTGGGGACATATTAGATCGGTTCCACAACTACATGTCCATGAGCCAGGGCAATGGTGGACGGTTGAGGCATCAACGTGGGCGTATGCCAGCAACAGCAGCAGCTGGCAGTCATTGCGGACAACAGGGCCGCGGCCGCCCCCATAGTGCCAGCAGCAGCCCCAGCAATGCTGGGTCTGTGCTGTCATCAGACCACCCCTGGAGACCACGTGCACTTGGCTCTGGACAGGCCAGACAGGGATCTGTGTCCAGTCAACGAACACCTGCTTCTGATGACAGGACCCAGTCTGGATTGGTACCGGATATGGTCCGTAGCACCCCTGCAAGGCACAGGTACCGTGTCCGTGGCCAGAGACACTGATCTGTATGACCTGGCAGGTACAGTCTGTGGCTGTCCACAAACACCAGTATATGGCAGCCACAAGGTGGAACTGTGTGCATCCATACACTCATGCGAATTGACAACACCTAGGGCTACCGCATACACGCACACACTGCATCAACATTGCCCCACCTTGTACTGCTGTCCCTCACCAACACACATACACATACATGTCAATTGGTGGTATCAGTGGCAGACTCAGGCATACCAAGTTCACACCCTGTGCATATGATGAAACTGTGCCACCTCCTGCAATCTGTAACATCAGTGCAGGTACAGGTTAACATGTTGCTGATGCACAGGGTGACTACATAGACGTGTAGTAATAGTATCATGTTGTTAACAGTACTGTGTGCTGATATAATTGTGGGTATATCCCAGCATGCCTGATGCAGTAAGGGTATGAATGTCTTGTACTGTTGTCTACACCCATGGTAAGTACCATAGTGTATCATCTGCACATGTTGGCATACTGGTGGTAAGGATGTCAACAGAAGGCTACATACATAGGTAGCACAGGGGATAAGGTAATGAAAGTACTGATACGCAATGATGGACATGTAAACTGCAAGTGGCATGTTGCCCACACTGGACTCTGCAATGCGGATGTTTGAGGATGTTGATATGTGTGCAGTACTACACGACTGGTACAGGACACACAGGAGCACCCTAGCACTGCAAGCTCACATCTCATACCATGCTAGACAGCCCCAACACACAAAACTAACTTTTACAGGAGGGAGAGTCCCCATAAATGTCAGGGATACTGTGGTGGCAGGACAGGTAGCATACATCCTACTAAGTATGGAACCACTGAGTGAAGGCTCAGTGTCTGTTATTTGACATGTGTATTACTGCAGGTATGAGCACCTGGGTTTCCAGCCAGTTATTGTACATCCTGACGGTACATGGTCTGTACACTTGTGTGCGCTGAGACTGGACCCTAGCCATCTGACCTATGCATTTCCATGTACATGTGTATAGTGCCTGCATATTTGCACTGTTACCTACTGGAAGTGGTACAGCTTGTTTGTTTTACAATGGACTACATGCAGCCCTGCTTACTGTAGCTTTGTTTGCATGCATGTTTGCTTGCAGTTTCCCTGGAACACTGATCCCACCTGCAATGCAGAGTTACAGAGCTTCTGTGGACTCCTAGTGACATCTGCATAGCTTACTATATGTATGTCCATGTCTCACTTGACAGAACATCACTGTTTGTCCTGTTCACATGTACGTTGCCTGTGACACATTGCATATGACTTACCTGGCATTTGTCCACGTGAGCAGTCATAAATGCCAGTGCTAACTAATAACAGGCACTACAACCTCACATACTCACCTTCTGTACCTTGTTCCCCTGCTTCTGATGACAGGACCCAGTCTGGATTGGTACCGGATACGGTCCGTATGTGCTGTTAATCACCATGGCAATCACAATACTATGGCAGCATGTGCAAAGGTAACTTGTCAGTCACCTCTATGGTACAGTTGTGGAATAGGTGGGTCATGTGGCAATGTCACAGCTGCCTCATGTACACAGTCAACCCTCTCCCCTACACATGGACGTACAACACATGTATGAGATGCAACCACATAGCCAAACTGGGGACTAAGCACTCTGAACCCAGTACTGGCATAACCTGTCAGGTGGCATGAAATACTACAGTGACTACAATACCAGTCTGATGTAGACCTACACTGACAGCAATCCAAACACGTGAACACACTGGACCATTCGTGGAGCCTCAGAATAGCATCCTGCCTGAGCAGCAGACACCTCTGCAGCTGGCACACAGGCATACGTTAAGCCGGAACACAGCACGTGCAACACAAAGCACACAAATCCTGTGTGCCAAACAGTCACAGCCTGTACGGCTAGACAACACACCTGCTACAGTTGTGTTAGGTACCTTTATTGTCCAGTACAGTGAGGTCCCGCTCACCAGGCTGGACAAGGTGAAGGTCACAGTGATATGCCCATGGGGCACTATGGTCCACCACATAACACAAGCATACAGGTCAGTCAGAGCAATGACACATATAACTCGGTCATTGTCCATGCCACTATGGCTGACCTGTGATGTACCTCCCTGGACTACATGATAGGGAACATAGAAGGGCTCTCTGAGCATGTGGCACAGGCTGGTATGAGCATGACCTTGGTTGGCATCATACCCTCACCAGGAATGCTGATGTATTACTGAATGCTGATGAATTACTGTAGCTACATCACCATAGCTGAAAGGTTCCTAGCATGTAGTCACTGCATTGCTATGGAACAACTTGTTACCACTCCCACAACAGGTGAAAACATGCAGCACCTGTTCATCAACAACATGTAGACTATATGCCCCAGACCAGATGTGTATCCCTCGCTGTTAGGATGATACCATATACAACTCACACTGTATATACACATACCACATGCAGCACCTGCACAGAAGACCACAGTCATAATGTTATCCAGTGCAAATACCATGTATTCACATGTGGCAGGCGTCAGACATGGGAACTATTGAAGGTCACAGGTACATATGTGTATTTGGCACACACATACATCATCTGTGTCCATTGCCATTACTGGTTTAATCGATGTCATGCATTATTGTGAACAACAACCAACACACATGGGCATTCTGTGTGACAAAAACACACGTGGCATGTGTGGAATTCAAAGCCATAACTAACTGTGCTATGACAGTAGTGGGAGACGCAGTAGCAGAGCGTGCTATTTGCATTACTGGGAGATTTGCCCTCTTCTGCTGTACTTGTACGGTGCTGACATCATCTCTGTGTAGAGATTGGAATATGCACCAGCTGGTGTGTTGTACTGGTTGCCAAAAGGGTCAGTTCTCTCACACACGTAATTGCACACACCCTACTTCCACCCCCCCACACACACACTTGCCATTTGCAGGATTCAAACCCCTACCTAACTATGTTATGACACTCAAGACGGACGCATTAGCAGAGCGCGCTATTCACATTACTGGAAGGTTTCCCTTCTCCTGCTATACTTATAGGGTGCTGACATCATCAGTGTTTAGAAAGGGGAATGTGCATCCTGTAGTGTGTTTTCCCAATTGCCAAAAGGGACATTTCCCTCACACAGAACTGCACACACACTAGCCCCCCCTCACACAAACACACATACTTGCCATTTGCAGGATTCAAACCCCTACCTATGTTATGACACTCAAGACGGACGCATTAGCAGAGCACACTATTCACATTACTGGGAGGTTTCCCTTCTCCTGCTGTACTTATAGGGTGCTGACATCATCAGTGTTTAGAAAGGGGAATGTGCATCCTGTAGTGTGTTCTCCTAGTTGCCAAAAGGGACATTTCTCTCACACAGAATTGCACACACACCAACCCCACTCACCCCCCCCCCCCACACACACACAAACTGAGCATTTGCAGGATTCAAACCCCTACCTAACTATATTATGACACTTGAGGGAGACGCATTAGCAAAGCACACTATCCGAATTACTGGGTATCTGTTCTGCACCTGCAGTATTTATAGGGTGCTGACATCATTATTTCTACAGCGGTATGTACATCTAGTACTACCTGTCAGGTGGGGGATAGCATATATATGCATTTGCAGCCACCTACTTCAGGGTCACATATGCACATCAGCACTGGCAGGTTATGTTCTATACCATGCTTCATGACCACAGGACCTGTAACACACAACACAACCAGTTCGGACCACCCCTCCCACATCCAGGACACACACTTTGCTTCCCTGGGAACAGTGCCAAGATATGCAGGTGTTCACATACACCATTCCAGTTGTTAACGTCAGGTACAGGTATACTGTGTGTGGGAACTACTCAGGCCTCTACAACATTACCCTACAGCCACTACAATTTGTGAGTCCATGTGCTATGGCAGAACCACTCACCACAGCCACAAGGGGGAATACATATTGCACCTGACCATCTGCAACATGGGTACTCACTGTTCCACACCAGAGGTAGACCACCATTGTTGATATCTGACCATACCCACCTTTCCCTGGACATCCATATCCCATCCCCACCCCCAGGCAAGGTTGTCACTGAAAACAAAGTGTATTAATCAAAAGCAGACTTTACACTTGTAAAGACTGGGGTGGAAGACTTCAAAGGACCCATGCTGGGACAGTATACAGGCCACTCTGCATAATCCTTGACAATTGCATTCTATGAGCATGTGGAAGGTTTGCATTGATCATGCTATCCCAAATATACCCATGACTCCTCCACAACAGGACACCTGTCATGTGTACACCAGCCATATATGAGCTGTCCAACAGACAGAGTGAGCTAATACATTGCAGAGCAGTAGCCCACAGATGGAGGACATCTCTGAACAGTACTGGCACGACACTTCAATCCCTCATAATCATCACGACAAAGTGTTGACAGTGAAATTGTCCAGACAATGCAGATAATGCTCCCCTCAGTCTGTTATTGATGCCCACTTACTGTTAGAGGTCCTCACCAACCCTCTTCCAGCACACACCAACAACATGGATGTGGCTTAGCAAATTCAACCCCTGGGATCTCCACTGTGTCCCTGCTTGACGGAGGCACAGCACACTAGCCTCACACGGTGCCTTATGTGACCTACTTTACAGTGGCACAGTAGCCTACTGTACTCGGGAGGCAGACGCCAAGCACACTCTGGCTAAGCTGTCATTCCCTAGGGCAAACAGCCTAGTGTTGACCTCTACACCCATATGTTTAATTGTCAGATGCACAATATTTGTTGCTGATAGACTGTTTGCTGGTCTTTATTGCCATAGCATTCCCTGTTTCTATGAACAACTTGTGTATCTGTGGAAGATGTTTGAATATGAGAGGGATCCACTATATCACTTATGTCTCTGTAATCATTTAACTGTGTGCACTGGGCAGATTGCTGTAATGTGGTTGGTTCCTGGAATAACACGTACAAATACAAGATATGTGTGGCCAACTGCTAAACTGAGATTTGGCCTAAGTGTGTGAGCATGCCCAGTTCAGGCTTTCCATGGCATGTTGTCTGACATATGTCTCATTTATCAAAGTGTGCGAGCATGCCCAGTGTGAGCTTTCCATATGTTGAACTCTGCAGCCCACCACATTTGTGGATGAGTGTGAACTTCAACAATATCTCACGTTTATGGTTGTGTGTTGTGTGTCATGTTGTGTACTTACTGTCCAACTGCTTTGTGTCTGAACACAACAGGGATTATACTGTGCCTGCAGGGTTTGCATGGGATACTTTGCATACAGTTGTCAACATCCTTTCATACTGACCTAACACTGTAGTACCGTATAGTGTACTGGTTCAGTACTTTCACTGTGGTGGACAGTATCCTGGGCTTTAGTCCTATCACTGCTTTACATTTTCATAGTGAGCACAACAGACTGGTTAGGGGCCAGTTGTGCACATCTGACCATGTTGCATTATGTTCAGATATGAACTACTTAAACCAGGCTTGTCCAACATTGGTAGTGTATTCCACAACATAGGTGTACATTGGCAAACACTAGTGATGTGCCCTAGGCCATTTCTAATGCTAGTTGGAGAGTGTGTTTGTCCTTCGACACACATTGTAACTGGAGTTTGCCATGACATATGTCATGGTTAGTATACTGTGCCTCCGTCTACCTGTGACATAACAGTGATACCCAGGGTAAACCTACCATCTCCCATCCACTCATCAAGATTCCTCTTGAGGAGAGTCGATGAGTGACTCTTTGGCTAACCTGTACTGGGAGTTTACTCAAGAGTGGGGGTGGCTTCTGTGTTATGGATCATTCAGTACAGCTTGTCCTATGTATGTCAGTGCTGGGGTTCAGGTCTCTCATGTGCATAGCTCACTGCCATTCAGATTGTACAAGGTGCAGCATGTTCATTGATTCCAGCTTGGACATGGCTTTATACATCAGGCACAGCTTGCCTCTGGGTGGGCAGTATGGCAGTGTGTGGAGCTGCAGTTTGTTTAATCAGGCAACACATGGCATCTGTTCAAGCTCTGTGATACTCCTGGTGAAGTACTTTTGGGGACTTTACAGTTGATGGAGGTGTCTGCTGAGGTACATCCCACAGGGGCTATTGTAGTCAATTGTAACGCTGATGAAGGATGACTGCAGAGCCACAATGACTTCCCCTTATCTAGATCTGACAACCTTCATGATTAGGTGGGTATATGGTATGTTTCTGTAACCACTGCAGCCACAAGCTTGTCCAATGCAGGATATCTATCAACTTGTGTCCCCAGGTCTCTCATTACATGTTAAGTACTTAATGGGTTAACACCTATGTGGTAATTGGTGGGCATTTACTGTATATCCACAGGGGTTGACTATACACGTTTCTGCAATTAGCTTGCTAACATGGCTATGGCACCAGTTGTCTGTTTCTATGTGGCCCTTTTGTGGGATGCTTGTGTCAGCTGGAGGGTCAGATATGGTGGCCAGTTTGTAGTCCTCTGCAAACTTGTTCAGACACAGTCCTTCCATGTTGGCCTGTACCTATGGGACATATATACCAAACGAGGGAGGTCCCAGGACCACGCCTTGTGGGATGCCAGTTATATCTGGTTTGTAGTCTGACATGGCTGCAGCATGTCTGACCATGTCAGTTCTGTCCTTGGTATGGTTTGCAACCCCTCTACTGACATAGGGGTTTATATTTAAGCTGGTGAGCTTATCTATAATGAACACGTGGGGTATTGTATGGAAGCCTTTGCAAGGTCCAGCTACGCTGTGTGGACCACATTCCCCTCATCAATGACCTTAATGACTGTTTCAAATGAGTCAAACATGTTTAAGGGGCATGATCTGCACTTAAGAAAGCCACACTGGGTAGGGTCCAGTGTCAGTAGGTCCCCAATATCTTTATGTCTGCGGTACATGCTGATCCTTTCCATAGCTTTGCAGACCAAGCTTGTCAGGATTCTGGGGTGGTAGTTTGCAGTATCCATTCAGGCACACCTTTGTTGAGAAGGACCACTGTTGTTGTACACTGCTCTTTGGGTACATATCCTGTGGTAAGGCTGACATTGAGCAGTAGTGTTATTTGGCATTCCATTCTTCTTGGAGTCCATGTTGGACTCAGCCCAGGACACCATCTCATACCATTGATGCTGTGTGTTTTGCTTTGTACATGCTGGCTGTTACCTCAGCATCTGCAATGTCAGGGGGCCAGCACTCTGCTGGGATAGATATTTTGCATTTTGGGGGGGGGGGGTTGCACTGCACCTGTCAGGTTGGATGTTGGCAATATGTGTGTGTGTGTTTGGTATGTTGTTTGTAATATTTGAGTGATTCAGAGCATATCTGTGAATTCCCAACAAGGTTCCTACCATCAGTTAAGAAAGCCTTGTGATTATCCTTAGTGTCCTGTACAATTTGTATCTTCATAGGTTCATACTAGGCTATCCGCCCTAGGGCATTTATAAGCCTAGCAAGAGTATGTGTGGCTTTCGCCACCCCTTGCTATGTGAATATTATGGCCATTTATGATTTACTTTACTGTGCCTCTGTCTGGACGTGGCACAGTGAAGACCCCCAGTGAACATCTACGATCATCCATCCACTTGGCAAGATTCTTGTTGAAGAGTGTCAGTGAGGGGCTCTGCCTAACATGGAGTGGGATTCTGTTCCAGGGTGTAGGGAGCCTCTGGGTTATGTATCTGTCCCTCCAGCACATCCTATTTCATTATGTGTTGAGGTTGACATCTCTTACTCTCACAGCTCTGATGGATTTGGGTTTTCTGGGGTGGAGCATGTCCATTACTCCTGTGTTGGACATGGCCTTGTACAACAGGCATACAACGCCTCTGTGTAGGCAGTATGTGACTGCATTCAGCTGGGGTGTCTACAGCCAGGCAGCATATGACATATATTTGAGACCCTTTATCCTCTTGGTGAGGTACCTTTGAGGTCTTTCTAACTGCTGCAGGTGTCGGGTAAGGTACATCCCAAATGAGGCATTGTACTAGATTATGGGTCTGATAAGATAACAGTATAGGGGCACAATGACCTCTGTTGACGTAGATGTGAATCCTTTCATGATACGGTGTCCAATATAGACAGTCTTCCTAGCCACGTTGGCAATGTGAGTGTCACATAACAGGTTACTGTCCACTTGTGTCCCTAGGTCCCTGATTACTCCTTCCATACATAATGGATTACCACCTATGTGGTAATTTGTGAGTACCTTGTTTGGTATTTGGTGAGACATTCATACTGTCCAGTGTCTTCAGGATGGCTGAGTGGGGTTCCTGTGTGTGAGAGTGTGGTCTGTAGCATGCTACAGACTGTACAGCAGTTTTACCTATGGTTAGTTGCACATGGGTGGTCTCCGATGCTTCGTGCATTGTCAGTTACCTGGACGTGTGGGTGTCTGTGCTGAATATGGATACTCCCCCTCCTTTTATGTTTTGGTCCAGGTTTTGGGGCCATAACGCATGATATGAGGTATAACCTGGTAGTGCTGGTGTGTTGTCAGGAGCCTTGCTGCAGGTTTCTGTCACTGCACAGACATCAATGTTCTCCATACTGGGGAGGGCCTCGGGAGCATGCATATTGAGGTTTACACATCTGGCATTGGTCAGCATCACCCTTATGTTTCTTTCCACTTATGTTTTCTAGGGTGGTGGGTTAGTCTTTTCAGCCTTGCCTATGAAAGGCTCTATGGAGGTGGCAAAAGCCTTATCCAATATCCAGACGCCCAGGGGTAACAGGTGCAAGCCATCCCTGGAACAGAAGCGTGGCTTGTCAAGCATGACATCCCAAGCAGACAGACATTGGATCCCCTTGGAATGACACCAGTAATTGTGCCACTTGTTAAAGCTGATCATTCTGTGTTTGTACTGTGGCATCATTCTTGGTGAGGGTAGGATGCTGCAAACGGTCAGTGTCATACCGGCCTGGACTACATAATCGGAGAGCTCATCTATGTCTCTTTTCATGTAGTCCGGGGAGGTACATCTCAGGTCATTCATGCCAGCATGGACAATGACTGCATCATATTTCTACTTGCTTTGGGGTGACCTGCGTACTTCTGTTATGTGGCATATTGTAGCAGCCTAGAGGCAGCTTACTGTACCCTTTCCCTTGTTCAGTCTGGTGAGCGGGACAGCAGTGTGTCTGACTATGGAGTCACCTATTACAACTGTATCAGGCATGTTGTTTCTCCTTCTGGCCTGTGACTGTTTGGCACACCAGCTTTGTGTACTATGTGTTGCATGTGCTATGTTTGGAGGTAGTGGTTGCTTGGGTGTCTGCTTTGGAGGCCTCTGTTGATGTGGTGTGGGAATGTTTTTCTGTGTTTATGTCTTTGGTTTGCAGTTGTGATAGGTCTATGTGGGACTGGGTTTGTGGTGTGTGTGGTTACCTTCTCCTCCTGACTAGTTTTGACAGTACTGAGTTGAGGGAGCTCAGCCTCCAGTTTGGATAAATGGTTGCATCTCTCACATATATTTGTATTTCTTGGGGGGAGTTGAGGGTTGTCTGTGTACTTGGGGCAGGTGTAACATTGCCTCAAGATTCACAGATTCAACTTGTTGTAGCTGGCCTTAGTGGATTGTATGTGTGGACATATTTTATTGCCATACTACTGATCAGTGATTACTTCCCTTTTATGTTTGCTCTATCATGTAGTAGCTTCCTCATTCTCTTGCATGGTTTGGTAATGGCTGGAGTCCACCATGCCAGATGCCTGCGTGTATGGCATTGTGTCTTGGTTTTATTTGGGATTGCATAATCCAAGCATTCCTGGCAGTGTTCATGGAATGCCTGTATAACAGGTTCTGAGGTGTGGCCATATTTTGCACCTGCACAGGGCCTTTAATGGATTCCACATCAGTTTGGAGGAGTGCAACTTTTGCTTTACACATGTTTTTCACTGTGGTTTTCTGGCCAGGGACTGTGGTCAGGATGTGTATATCCGGTGTGATTACTCTATGGTCTGGTCTTACCAGTGAGGGATACACTTCTCATCTTGCCATCCAGTACCCATGTTGCTGATTATCACATCCAGTATGCTTACCCCTCTTGTGGGAGTGGTACGTTGTTCCTGGGCATTTTGGTTTATGGATTCTAGGAACTTTTGTCCTACAGTGTTGGAGCTAGTATAATGCTCCCAGTCTATGTTTGGGTATTTTCAGTCACCCAATATAATGTGGTTTGGAGGGCTTGATATATTCATGTATTCCAACATAGGCCAAGTGCAGTTCCTGGTGTTAGGACAGTAGTCTGTAGCAGGCTATAAACTGGGAGGCAGTTTTAGCCACTGTTACTTGACCACGGCTAGTCCATGCTGCTTCTTGTTGTGGTACCAACATGGGGGTGTGGTTATCCTTGACAATTATTGCTAGTCACCCTCCTTTTGTAGCTTGTTCCATGTTTTGAGGCTGTACAGCACAGTATGAGATGTAACCTGGTAGTGTTAGGGTGCTGTTGTGAGCCTTGACCCAGTTTTCTGTTACAGGACAGATATCAACATTCTCCATACTGGGGGAGTTTAGACTGCATGCATCTTGCTGTTTAGACTTCTGGCATTGGGTAGCATTACATCTAAGTTCTTATCCCTTGTGATACCTATGGAGGTGGGTTTGTGTTTTGAGCCTTATCTATTCAAGGCACACTGTGGGTAACAACAGCCTTTGCCAGTATCCATAAGGCCTGGACTGATAGGTGCACACCACCCCTAGCAGGTGGAGCATCATGTCATGCTCAGCATGTCATCCCAGGCTGGCACACATTGGATCCCCTTTGACTAACTGCAATACTTCAGCCAATTATTGCAATTGATCATCTCATCATCATATTGTGGCATCATGCTTGGTGAGGGTAGGATGTTAGTCAGGGTCATCAAGTTTGCATATACTACATGGTGTTACATTGCTTAACACATGGCATTCATGCCTCAGGTGGTGCTGCAGGGCTGCCTCTGTTGGATGCACATACTACACTCCCTGTACATGTTTGAGAGCAGGATATGTCATTTTAGGCATCCCTGTTATTATATGAGTGAGTCAGAGAGGGGTATCATTCCCAGGGTTCCTACTGAGCCAGTGTATGTGCTATGCATTGCCTCTTTGCCAAGACCAGGGCATACTGGGCACACCTCCTTCTGCCTACTGGGGCAGGCTCAGGTTGTTCCTCCTCCAAGTCACGCTCTGCCTGTGATGGCCTTGGCAATGGTGGGGGGGCTGTTTGGCCCGGCCCTATGCTGGTCCTGCTGCAGCTGTTTTCGCAAGATCATATTATGTAGCATAGCACATACCATGACAATTTGGGTACATGTAGTTGGTGAGTACTGCAAGGCTCCACCAGATGTGTCCAGACACCGGAACCGTGACTTGAGCAGCCCAAACACACGCTCTATTACATTATGTGTTTGTGCGTGTGCCTCATTATGGCGTTCCTGTTCAGGTGTGTGTGGGTTTCTGATGGTTGTCATCAGCCATGGCTCCAGTGCATAACCTGCATCCCCCACTAGGTGTCCATGTGGGATGTCCCCATTGGCAAATGTCTGGTACAGCTACGTCAATTGCCAGATATGGGAATCATGGTAGCTCCCAGGGCAGCCAGCACACACATTCATTATTATGCCCTGGGCATCACACACGACCTGGCAGTTGATGGAGGGGAAGCCCTTGTGGTTAATGTAGGCCCTACCCCGCTCACCGGCTGGTGCTTTGATGCGTATGTGCGTGCAGTCTATTGCACCCACTACCTCAGGGTATTCCGCTATTTGCTGGAAGAGACGCATATTGCTGGCCAATACCTCACGGGCATTGGGGAAATATACATGATCACCGACATGTGCTGACATGACATCCAGGAACTGGTGCAGTACCCCCTGGAGGCTGATGCCTGTGATATCCCCATCATATCACCAGTTGGTCTCTGGAAGGTTCCTGTTGCTAGTATTCTTAGGCCAACACATACCTTGGTTTCCACTGGGATGGGTTCCCCTCTGTTGGTTCTGTGTGTGAGGCGTGGCCTGCACAGTTCAACAATTTGATGCAGGAGGTCTCTGTCCACTCTATAGCACTCCACTATCTCCAGCTCATGTAACCCGTGGTAGGTGACCCTGGGCCTGTACACTCTTCTCCGTCTCCTCAATGTGGGTTGTCTGGCACCATTTGCATTGTCACCACCCTCAGCAAGTAGCCTATGTCTCGTTATGACAGCTATGGCAGCCCCTAGCATTTCTGCTCTGAGTTCAGCTTTTTCAGTTTTCACTTCTAATAACTTACTCCTGTCTTGCAGTGTCTCTTGAGAGAAACATTCTGCACTGCTGTTTACAGAGTTTTAAGTGCTTGGCTGGGCTACTATTCTGCCTGTGTAATTGCCTGCTTCTAATTGTTTTCACCTGCTAGCTTCCTACTAATTCTGTTGCTTCCTGTTTCCTTTCTGTTTCCTCAGGGGGGAGCAACGCGCATACCAGCAGAAACACGCCCACAGTGGCTTACACGTGCGCACACATGCTTACATGGTTTAGAATCGTCTTATTCGGGTTAAAACGCGCGCACACCAGCGCAAACAGTCTTACAAGTCTGTCAACAGGCTCCCCCACATGCTCAGTCTGCCTTACACGCACGGACACTGCCCTACTCGTGCCTCATGGCGTGCACACGTGCACATGCACGCCCAGCAAGAAACTTTGGTGTAAGCAACAGTGTACACCTTCCATTTCTTGACTTTCCCATGCTTATCTTGTGGCACTCCTCTTTCCATGATATGTGTCTGATATCTGTCATGTAACACTGACCTCCAATGAACTGCATTTCTTTCAGCCATTCCCCCCTGTGATGTCACCTATCTCCTACTCTATTCCTCCCGCTTATGTATCTCTTACACTACTCAGAATGTGCTCATTTGCTATGTGACAGTGGAATTCAGTATCCCAACACTCATTTACATCAGATTGCCTACTAATGCTTAGTTACATGTCTTAGACTCAGCTTCCCCCCTTAGCAACCACTAAACGGTGGCCAAGTTGTTTTTGGTCTGCTGGTCCCTGCATTGTAAATCCATGTATTGCATAAAACTCACATTCGTGGGTTTATAACCTTCATTTTTATGTTTTATATAGCGCAGCCCGTTTGCGCGGGGCTGCACTGCGTTTAAATGTATTTCTCATATTTGCATCAGGGTACCTTGCCAATGGCCACATATTTGGCCATTGGCATGCTGCCTGACACATATGCACCCTTTATTTGGAGCTGACATGGCTCCAGTGTGTTATATGCAGAAACGTACTCAGTTGTCAACTGAGTACATTTCTGCAGCTAAAACGTCTCTTACACGGGCTGCTTTGGGCTTCCTGGATCGCTAATCTACCTCATTTGCATGCCTTTCGGCTGCAAGTGAGGTGATTAGCATATCCACGCCCACTCCGTGTAAGAGACGTTTTAGCTGGTCTTTTACACGGAATTTCGGGCTGTTTCTGGATCGCGAGGGCTGCATGGAGTCTTACACTACTCTTAGACTCCGTGCAAGCCTTCGTGAATCCTGCCCAACATCTTGAATTCTGGAATGTTTAAAAAGAATTTTCAGTGTAGAGAGATCTAGAATTGATCTCCACTTTCCTTCTTTTGTTGGGACTAGGAAAAACCTAGAGTAGAAGCACTTTACTTTTTGATGGGGAGGACCAAGGTCTATTACTCCCTAGTATAGAAGGTCTGTAATGATAGGAGAAAACAGATTATGTTGGTTTGGCGGTACCTGTGGGATTGTATTTAGAAGAGGAATAGAATTCCATTTATATGTATACCCTTTTTGAATGAACTGCAAAACCCAAGAACAGTTGTGATAGTTTTCCAGACAGGAAGTCTGACAGACAGGCTGAGGTGGGGAAAGGGGGTGATAGTCAGGAACTGGAAGGCTTACCTGAAAAGGCTCCTTTGGCACCTTTAAAATCAGATTTAGGATTGCCCTACCACTTCTTTTTGCTGAGTAGTCTTTTTGTGGTAGAAAGGATCTGGTTAGGAGGGGTGATTACTTTGGAATTTTGGAACAGGGGAAAGAAAAAGTTGCTTAAACTCTTGCATAATTTTACCAATTTCTTCCAATTTTTTTTTAATTTCAACAGAAATGGGATCAAAAAGATAGTCTTTATCCCAAAGGAGCATCTAAAAGTTTTGTTTTGACATCCACTGGGAGTGATAGCTGTCTAAGCCAGAAAACCCTTCTCAGAACAGATCAAATGAAGTAGTCCTAGAAGTAGCACTTGCTACATCATATGCACACTTAATAGAATGATGTGCAACCTGACAGGAAGATATGTCATTTTGAAGGATAGATTTAGAATAACTGTCAGGAAGATTAGGAATAAGTTTGATTATGTTGTAAAAAATGGATAAGTACCTGATTGTATGTGTTTAGTAGTTAACAGCAATGAAAGCTAATGTGGCTGAAGTGTTAAGTTCTTTCCATACCTCTCCACTGCCCTACTGTCTATTATTAGGCGCTGGTGAATAGAAAAAGTTTAGATGGTTTGTCTGAGTCTACAGACATGACTGCAGGGTCAAATGTAGATTTTTTTCCCCAAAATATTCTTTATTACAATACAATACAGAGTCAGAGTGAGAAACACAACTGAATTATAAAATACATACATGATACAGAAAAAGATAAGTAAGCACAGAACAAGAGGAACAATTATTTACATTATGTATTACAATACATTTCTTGCCAGAAGCAGTTGTTAGGCATTGTATCATATTGTCCAAAGTTACAAAAAGTCATTACATCTCTGGTCATACTGATGGGAGTCAAGAACTTTGTCTTGTACAGTGAAACCAAGCATTTTCTATCAAACTTAAACCTACATCCTCCTTGCTTTAGCAGTTTGCCCACATCATATGGTATTTCATTCATTAATTGGTCAAGCTATTCTATGGTGTGCACAATCTGGGTTTTGCACTGCCTTGGGATATATTTCTTAACCTCTAATACAATCAGAGCCAATAACTGGGCATGTGTGAAGGATAAATGCACCTGATCCTGCCACCCTAGCAAAACAGTATAGGTTTTAAAGTAATTTTCACTTCCAAAACACAGGTTGTAAGTTCAGTCACCTGGTCAAGGTATGGCCTCAACCCTGGGCATGAGTAGAAATTATATATCAAGTTATCTCTCTCTCTCCTGCCAAGCGTCTCTAACAGTTACTATTGATTCCTGGGAAGATTTTACTCAGTGTAACTGGCATATAAAAATATTTATGAAGACATTTACAGACAAATATCTTAAATTTCATTGACTCAATGAGGGCATTAATCATACTAGATGTCTACATTGCTCTTAATTCAAGGGCATACCTAATGTCTTGTCACAAAGTTCCTTGATATTTACTTAGATCAAGCATTTAGTGATCATTACTGCTCGACAAAATTTCAAGACTAAAGCTTTGTTTGGTAAATGATCTTCCCTTGCTAGAATCATAATGTTAACTATATCTAGCTCCTTAATATCTAGTTGGATACAACCTTCAAGGGTCTTTAATCTACCTGCTAGCCCAGAACAGCTCAAGGGAGCTCTGTTTGGAAGACTGCATTTCAACTGAGCTTCATGTCATGTTTACAGGATCCTGACTGAGAAGATCTGATACCAATGTTTTAATGTTGCATTCCTCCTTACCCAGTTCAATTCTACTTCCGAGATTACTCCAGACCTCTTTCTGAATTTAGTTTGTATCAGCATATCTTTTATATTGTTCAAAGATTTTGGTGCCCATACATTACCCATCCTCTGGAGCCGGGGACAAAGGGCTGGTATATTGCCTTCTACATAGCAGCAGGAGAGAAAATAATCTATCCAATTCAAACCCGGGGGCAGCAAGATTTGTGAGCATATCATCTTTGCCCAGACAGAATGGGTTGAAGAAAGCTGGAGGTTTACTAAAATAGACAGAACTACTGCATTTTGTAGTTCTACTTTATCCAGTGCTACCCTTGGTCTGGCTTCTCCTCAGAATAATTTTCTCATATCTCTCTGCAGCTTGGAGAGCATCTGACTATTTTGCAGACTGGCTAATGCTTGCACACAATGCAGTAGGGGTAGTACAAACCAATGTAGTGCTTGGGCTTTCTGGTCTAAATTTAGAGACAAGATATCCCACTTTTTTTAAACAGCTGCTTATTTTACCATTTATCTTGGCATGTTGTTTCCACTGTGGCTGGGGCAGAACTTGCCACCCATATCCCTAGGTACCTCAATTTACCCTGGTTTTACAAAAACAGATGCTTATTTCCTATATCCTCAGAACAGTCCAAGTTAACTGAGACAGATTAGGTTTTAGCAACATTTATTTTACAGCCTGAGAGGATGCCAAATTCCTCTAACACCGAAAATAATAATGGGAGGCCATGATTGGCTTCTGTCAGGTCAAGAGTACATTACTGGCAAAGAGAGACGGCTTTAATATTTAATCTCCCCATCTATAGCCTCTTATTGGCAATTCTCTTATCTTATGAGCTAATGCCTGTTTTGTTTCTCTCCTTAGAGGAAAAAAGAAGTTATGTCTTCCCATAACATTCCATCTGTGTTGTAGATCTTCATTCATTCCTCGGCTAATATACAAGCTCTTGCCAGCCAAAAACTCTCAGGCTAAGTCCTACCCTTAGTGCCCCTCTTTTCCTTTCTCCAGATCAAATTTGCCTGCTCAGCACAGAGACAATAGAAGCAATAGAGATAAGGAGGCCCTATCTGAGCAGATACCTTATCAGGCTGATAGGACCAAAGGATCCCCAGGAGTCTTTAGGCAGGGGGAAGAAGGGTGGGACGTAAGGAATGAATGAAGATCTACAACACAAATGGAACGTTTGAGGCATAAATTCTTTAACTGATGTTATAAATCTTCATTCATTCCTTATTGATAGGACCGAATCCCCAGCTACTTGTGACCTGGCTGGCCCTATGGAAGGATATTCCTGAGCACCACTGAGCCAAAAGATGTTCTTCCCTGGAGGCCATATCCAATTTGTAATGCTTGATAAAGGTATGGGAGGTTGCTCAAGTGGCCACTGTGCAGATGTCATCCATAGAAGCTCTGGAATGAAAAGCCACCAAAGTGGACACTGACCTGGTGGAATGAGCCTTGACATTAGAAGGCAGAGTTAATTGTTTCAGTTGACAGATAAAGGTAATGCAATCTCTTACCCATTTTGACAAGGTGACTTTGGAGACAGCTTTGCCCAATCTTGGGCCTGAAAAAGCTATGAACAGCTGGTCCAACTTCCTGAAAGATTTAGTTCTGTCTAAATAAAAACGTAGCTGCCTATGTACATCCAGCATGTGCAACTGATATTCATCTTTGTTTGAGAAATTTGGAAAAAGTACTCGTAAATCAATGGACTGGTTTAGGCTTGAATTTGAGATAACCTTGGGTAAAAAGGAAGGGTTAGTTTGAAGTGATTCTCTTTCCTTGTGGAAGATCAAATAAGGATGGTTAATATGCAAAACTTGCAATTTTGATACTGTTCTGGCTGAGGTGATGGCTACCAAGAATAGGGTTTTCCAGAATAAGAACTTTATGTCACATGTGGCAGAAGATTTGAAGGGTGAACAGGTTAAAGTTTGTAGGACCAAAGTCAATTTCCATAGTTCAGTTGGGGTTTTAATAGGTGGTCTGAGGTGTATAACTCCTTTCATAAAAGTTTTGCAAAGACGGTGGGACATTAGTGAAGAGTCATTAGAACCGCTGTGAAAATTGGCAATAGCTGCTAAGTGCACTGTATTAGCTGAGACCCCTGCATGGAGAAGGGTCGACAGGTATTCCAAAACTCTATGGACCGGCATTAAAAAAGGGTCTAGTCCTTGTTGTTTAGCCCAAACAACAAACCCGACCCATTTGCTGTGGTAGAGTTTCCTGGTGGAGGGTTTATGGGAAGCCAGAAGGATCTTTCAGACTGGGGAAGATAGGTTTATTTGCCTGGCAATCAGTGGAAGTGGAGATACCAAGCCGTCAGCTTGAGGCTGTGAAGGTTGTGGTAGACCATCCCCTGTGGATGAGATAAGAATCCCGGGATTGGGTCAAGGATCCATGGGCAGTGAACCAAATGAGGCCATACGAATGGGAACCAAACTCAATGGGGCCAATAGGGGGCAATGAGGATAACCTTGCTTTTCAGCTGTTGCACTTTCTTCAACAACTGCGGAATGAGGGAAATGGGGGAAAGGCATACAGTAGACCCAGGGGCTAATCATGAGTCGAGTATCTCTCGGTGACTCCCACTGGGGGGGGGGTCAGGGTGAAGAAGCTGCTGCATTTGTGGTTCATGGGGGAGGCAAAGAGGACGCAGCAAGGCCATCCCCAATACGAAAAATTTGAGTTACTATTACGGGGTTGAGAGACCACTCGTGAGGCATCAGAATGTTCCTGCTCAGTTTGTCTGCAATCAGATTGGAATTCCCGGGAATATGCATTGCTAGAAAGCAGTTGGAAGCTATCACCCATTGCCACACTCTCATGGCTTCCTGGTGGAAGGGGTAAGATCTGGTTCCTCCTTGCTTGTTGATGTACCAGACTACTGACATATTGGCTGACTGGATAGCAATTGTCCCCGACCGAAGGGTGGTTTGGAATGCTTGCAACGCTAAGAGCACCGCCCACAGTTCAAGGACACTGATGTGAAATTTGGCCTCTAAGGGGGACCAAGTGACTTGGACGATCTTTCCTTAAAAATGCCCCCCACCCCATCAGGGAAGTATCCGTGGTCACTGTGACCTTGGGTTGGGCAGAGAAAAAGGTCAATACCATAAATCCTCTTCTGGCTTCATCCACCAACTCAGCTCCTATTTGGAACGGTTTGCAATGCAGATCGGGTAAGACATTGGTTGTGCTAGAAGAGACCACTGAGATGATAGGAGCCATTGGAGTAGCCTCATATGGAACCTTGATAGTGGGACCAGTGAGACTCCATGGAGCCCAACAGTTGCAGGACCTGTCGAGCAGGGACAATATTTCGAGAAAGTATTATCTGAATCTGAGATCTTAGTTTTTGAAGTCTGTGTAGAGGTAGTGCAGCTCGGCAGGAAGTTGTCCCGAACTTTGCCCCAATGAACTCTAAGCTCTGAGTCGGAACCAGCTTTGACTTGTCTAAGTTTATGGAGATTCCTAGGTTTTCTGCAAGATTTTGAGTGTACAATACGGCTTGAGGCAGCAGACTCCGGGTAAGGAGCCAATCGTCCAGGTATGGAAACACACAGAATCCTTAGAGTCTCAGGTGAGCTACTACTACTGCCATGCATTTTGTGAACACTCTGTGGGCTGTGGAGAGACCAAAGGGCAGTACTCGAAATTGGTAATGATTGGCTCCCAGCCAGAAGTGGAAGTATCTTCTGGATCATTTGTCCATTTTTATTTGGTAATACGCTTCCTGAAGATCTAGATAGCACATTCAGGTCACCCTTCTCCAGAAATGGAAGAATGGACTGAACTGTGACCATCCAGAATTTTACTTGTTTGATAAACTTGTTCAGTACACTGAGATCCAAAACTGGTCTCCACTCCCCTGTCTTTTTTGGCACTAAAAAGAACCTTGATTAAAATCCTGATCCTATTTTGTCTGGTGGGACTAATTGGATGACTCTTTGCCTTAGCAGCTTTTGAACTTCTAGTGCTGCTGCATCCCTCTGACTGGGTGGGATGTCGGGTATTCACCTTAGAGACTTGGGGTAAAGGTCTAAGGGAATAAGTTAACCTCTGGTCATTATTCTCTACACCCAGGAGTCCGATGTTATCAATTGCCAGGCCAAGCAGTGCACAGAAAAACATCCCCCGACTGCTTCCAGTGGAAAGTAATCAGGCAGCTCCTCTGGAGCACTGATAGGGTTGACCAGAAAAGGAATTTCTGGAGTCCTGGTTCCACAGGCCCCCTCTGCCATGACAGGGGCATCTCCCAGATGAGTTCCCCCCTCTGTCCTGGAGGAATTGCTTGTTACATGTGTCATGGAAAGGTCCTTGGGATTTCTTGAACCACATTTTCCAACTCATCTGATTCCTGGAGTAGGATCATTGAGGGGTTGAAAAACATATGCCCGTGGCAGATAGGGTCTTTCTCATACCTGGATAACTTGTCCTTAACTTTTAGGCCAAACAAGGAGGATTCATTAACAGAAGCATTGACAGATGAGGACTTGAAGGGGTCCGTGAAGTCACATAGTCGCATCCAGGCATGACGTCTCATGAAAACTCCTGAAGTGGCAGCTCTGGCAGCTCCATCAGTTCTATGGGCTATCAAGAGCATGGAGGAATTGGAGATGGACTCTAGGGTGGCAAGCTGAGAGGTGACTTTGTCTCTCATCTCTACATGTAGTACCCCTGCCAAAGTACTTGAAAGTTCTGTAATCAGGTCCCTTTAGAGACATGTAAAATGTGCCATGTAGTTCAGAGACTGTATGGTGAAGGTCGCTGAAGAGTAGATCCACTTCCCTAGTCTGTCTATTTTCCAGGACTCCCTGTTTGGAGGATGGGCAGTCGAACTTTCTTCTGCTAGTTCATTTTTAGTGGCTGCCACCACAACCATGGAGTCTACTGCCAAACCTCTGGTGGTCTTCTGGAGGGGAGAGAATTGTATCAGGCCTCTGGGGAATTGGCCGAGCATGGAAGGCTTGCAAGAACACAGATTCCTCCATAGAAGGGTTGATGGGCTTCCAGTCACCCCTCTGTTTCAGGATCTTAAGTACGTCTCCGAATGAGACATCATCAGGGGGTGCCCGTGGGGACCCTTCTCCCTCATCAAAATCCATATCTTCGGTGATGGTTCCTCAGGGGCATCCACATGCTTCTTCTTGCATGCTATCTTTCGGGGTGGCTTCCCAATGGGATTTTCCGAGGAGGACCCCAAAATGTGGGTACCCTGGAGTAGGGTTTCTTGCCATTCCCGTGCTCGAAGTCCCTGCATAGTGGGCTTTGTCAACTGCATGCTAGAGGAAAAGGAAAGGTTGGGTTCTGACACTGGAGGTGCCAACTGCATGCTTGTGGAAGCAAGAACCCTGTCCATCACCTGGAAGCCAGGCCCACCAGAAGAGGGATGGGAGCCCGGAACTGAGAGGAACAACCTCGTAACTGGGGGTCACACACTGCCCTGATGAGCCCACCTTCAGGATAGGAGCCCCGAGAGGACTAGGAACCGCTGGACCTGTAGACGGAACCAAAGAAAAAATTGGTGCCGAACTAAGGGTCATGGCTCCAACAGACCAGTCACGGTCCTGAGAGTAGACTGGCTGCAGATGGAGCGAAGTCCAGAGGGAAGGCACTGGAACTATGGAAGGAGTTGTCACAGGAACCAAAGGCATAGGCACCAGGGTAGACATCGGTACTGAGAGAGATTACCACAAGGGTAAGAAAGGGGCCATACCAACAATGGTACAAGATTACCACAGAAAAGGTCACAGATGAAAGTAGAAACAGAGAGAAACTATCCTAAGAAAAAAAACGAAGGTTAGAGAGACTTAACAAGAAATGTATCAACAATTATCATTTAGTTGAGAGCGTTGGCTAGGCATGTCTTGAAAGGTACATGGCAAACGAGATCTGGAGAAAGGAGAAGAGGGGCACTATGGGTAGGACTTAGCACGAGAGCTTTTGGCTGGGGTGAGCTTGTATATTGGCCAAGTCGGTTCAGAGGCTGGAACCGAAATCCTATCAGTAAGGAATGAATGAAGATTTACAACATCAGATGATATTTTACAATCCTGCCATAGTCTTGACCATTGCAATGGTACCACTGCAGATCTCCTGTAGTAGCTTAAGAAATGGTTCAGGGAATTCTACTCTTCTCAAAGTGGCAAACATAAAATCCCAATCTACCCTGTTGAATGCCTTTTGTGCACCCAGGCATAGCAATAGAAGAGGCTTTGAGTTTTCCTAGGCATCGTCTATTAACAAAATGGTCCAGAGAGTATTATCAAATATTTGTCTCTCCTCTATAAACATGCTTTGGTCATCTTGTACAATAACGGTCAGTAGTATTTTTGCCAATCTGGCTGCCATAGCAGTCATAAAGACTTTATAACCATGGCTGAGGATTGGGATTAGTCTATACAGTTCTGGGAATGAAGGCTTTTCCCTTTCTTAGGTATAGTTACTATAAAAAGAAGTTATGTACTCACAATAATGTTCCATGTGTATTGTCCACCTCGCCCTCATTCTGTACTGGTTGGGTTCGGAACTGATTGGTTCCGACTTGGCCTTATACAAAAGCTTGAGGCCTTCTACTAGCTCGTGGCTGATACCCTAGCCCATTGATGCTCTAGGAAACTCCCCGGATCTTATTTGCTGATATAGGCCTTCTACTAGCTCGTGGCTGATACCCTAGCCCATGATGCTCTAGGAAACTCCCCGGATCTTGTTTGCTGATATAACAGGTACATACAAACTAATTACTACCTTAAGAGCTATGAAGAGGATCACAGAACATTAGTCACCGACTGAATCCGCTCGGCCCTCCAGGCACTAATGGCTGGGGGAAGGAGGGTAGGATTTAAGAATGAAGGTGAAATGGACAACACACACATGGAACGTATGGTGAGTACATAACTTCTTTATGTGATGCTGTCCTATCTCGCCTTCATTTTGTACTGGTTGGGACAGCATTCCTAGCACCATCGTTCTTGGGTGGCTCAAGGGAGAATATTCTTCAGAACAGTGGACCCAAAAGAGGCCCTGTCCCTGGAGGCCAAATCAACTCTGTAATGAGTAATAAAGGTATGAGGCCTTGCCCATGTTGCTGCAGCACAAATGGTATCAATTGGTAGTTTTGCCCGAAAGGCGGAAGAGGTTGCTATAGCTCCTGTAGAATGACCTTTTACTTTGTTGTGAAGGTTTTTGTTCTGCAATTTGTAGGTAAATGTAATACAATCTGATAGACATCTGGAAAATGTGACCTTAGTAACTGGAGCACCTTTCTTGTAGTCTGAGAAGGACACAAACAATTGGTCAGTCTTTCTAAAGTCCTTTGTTCTATGCAAGTAGAAATGTAATTGTCTATGTACATCTAGTTGATGTAGCATATATTCTGCCTTATTGCCATAGTTGGGAAAGAAAACTGATAAGTTTATGGATTGGTTTAAGTTAGATTCTGAACATACTTTTGGTAGAAAGGATAGGTTTGTTCATAGAGACACTTATGGAACAGCATATGGGTTTTTTATAGACAATGCTTGTAACTCCAAAGCTCTCCTAGCTGAAGTGACAGCTATTAAGAGACTTGTCTTCCAAGTTAAAAATTTCAGATCAAAGGATGATGCAGGTTCAAAAGGGGGAAGAATCAAATGAGATGAGACAAAATTCAGGTCCCATGGAGCTAGGTGTGCTTTGATGGGAGGTCTTAAGAAAATAGTACTCCTCAGGAACGCTTTGCAAAGTCTGTGGGACATCACGTTTGGCCCTGATTCACCTATATGGAGGTTTGATATCGCTGCTAATTGAACTTGAATAGTAGCTGCAGCTGCACCTTCATGAAATAGCTTTTGCCAAGAACTCTAGTATGGAAGATACAGGGGCAGAGAAAGGGTTAATATGATTATTCATGGCCCAAGAGAAAACTCTCTTCCATTTGCTAATATACAATTTTCCCATTGAAGCTTTATGAGATGAAATCAAGATAGATTTCACTGAAGGGGAAAGGTCAGGTAGCCTGGCTATGTTTGGAATCGGAGCAGCTGTCAACTTGAGGGTTCGAAGGGATGGGTGGAGCATTCTTGATGCATGAGTCAGGAGGTCTGAAACTGGGTCCAGAATCCACTGCTCCTCCTGGAGATGAGGCCAAAGGAAGGGGAGCCAGATTTGTCGAGGCCAGTAAGGGGCGACAAATAACAAGGTCCTTCCCAAGTCTCTAGCTTTCTGAAGAACTGTGGGTATCAAAGGGAAGGTGTAGAGGAGATGTGGGGGCCAATCGTGTACAAGCACATCCCTTGGTGACTCCCCAGGAGGGGGGATTAGGGGAAGATAGCTGCTGCATTTGGCACTCATGGACGTGGCAAAAAGATCGCAGCAAGGCTGGCCCCATCATTTCAGCTATCTCTTGTTTTAGGGACCACTTGTGAGGCATCAGAATAGCCCTGCTGAGTTTGCTAACTATCACACTGGATTTCCTTGAGATGTGTGTTACTATCAGAAAGCATTGGGAGGATGTCGCCCACTGCCATATTGTCAGGGCCTCTCGACAAAGGGGGTAAGACCTGGTTCCTCTTTGTTTATGTATCACACGACTGACATGTCTGTTTGTGCTGTTTGTGCTGCAATAGTTCCTAATGGAAGAGAGTCTTGGAATGCTTGCTAAAAGCACCACTTTCATCTCTAGGACACTGATGTGAAATGGGCCTCATGATCCTGCCAAGTGCCTTGGACTGTACTTACCCGATAATGCCCCCCATCTGGGAAGCGTCCGTGGTCACTATGGCAAACAGCTGTGGGAGAACAAAGTGTCAACCTTAAGTCACCTGACTAGAGTGACGCCATCAACAAAGGTCTTTCCTGCAAGATTCTGTTATCATAATTTGGTGGGACATGGGTAGTTCCTGCATGGATCACTGAGTAAACAGCAGCCACTGTAGAATCCTCATGTGAAGCCAAGCCAATGGAATCAAATTTATCGCTGCTTCCATGGTCCCTAATACTTTCAAGACTGTTCTTGCTTGAACCTTCCTCTTGAAAAGTAGGTTTATGACCCAATGCCGAAGGACTTGTACTCTTTCTGAGGGAAGATTTGCCATCATTTTTGTAGTATTTCAGTCTGCTCCTATAACAACGATACCTTGAGATAGCAATAAGGCAGATTTTTCATAATTTATTGTGATCCCTAAATGACAGCAGTGCATGTGTGGTGTCTCTCGCTTTTATTAGTAGATGCTCAGTGGTGGCGGTTAGAAGCCAGTCATCTAAGTAGGGAAACACTTGGAATCCTAGGTGTCTCAAGTGAGCTGTGACTACTGCCATGCACTTGGTGAATGCTCTGGGGGCTGTAGCAAGACCAAAGGGCTGAGCTTGAAACTGGTGGTGACTGGCTCCCAGCAAAAACTGCAAATGACTCCTCGATCACCTGTCCATCTTTATGTGGTAGTACTCATCCTGGAGGTCTATAGAGCACATCCAATTGTCTTTTCCCAGAAAAGGGAGTATCAACTGCAGTGTTACCATCTGGAACTTTGATTTTCTGACAGACTTGTTTAATTTGCTGAGATCCAGGATGGGTCTCCAGTCCCCTGTTTTCTTTGGAACTAAAAAGAATCTTGAGTAAGTCCTGGATCCTATTTGGTCTGCGGGGACTGTTTGGATGCCTTTTTTTCTAGCAACTTTTGTATTTTTAGAGTTGCTTGTTCCCTTTGACTGGGTGGAATGTCAGGGGTGTTTTTTTATGTTTGGGATGGGGAAAGAAAAGGGTATGGAGTAACCTGTGGATATGATGCTTTGAACCAACTTGTCTTTTGTTACTTTTAGCCAGGCTTCTGGGTACAGAGATAATCGACCCCCGACTGCTTCCAGAGATGGACAGGCGGGCCTCCTTTCAGGAGCGCTGGAAGGGCTTACCAAGGAAAGATTCCCTGTCACCCTGATTTTGCGGACCCCCTCTGCCACGTGGTTGGAGTCTTCCATTACTGCTTCCCCCTCTGCCCCTGGGGGAAGAATCACCACGTGTGTCATGGAAAGCTCTCTGGGATTTTTGGAACCACATTTTTCCTTCCCTTTGACCTTTAGGGTAAGGTCTAGAAGGTAGGGAAAAATGGACTCCTATGGCAGAGAGTTTTTTCTTCTTGTTCACACGTGGTTAGTGTGTCTTTGACTTTAGGCCCAAACAAGGGCAAGCCATCGATGGGGGCATTAACAAATGAAGATATGAAGGGCTACGCAAAGTCACACAGGTGCATTCCAGAACCCGCTGCCCTACTTGCTCTGTCATCTACATAAGAAATTAGTCTCATGGAGGACTTTACCATTGAATTCAAGGTGGAGAGCTCAGACCAAACTTTTTCTGCTACCCCTTGAGCTACTGAACCCTGGAGAGCATCTCCAAGCTCCTTCAGGAGATCTCTCTTTGAAGACTGGTAAAATGGGTGAGATAATTCAGCAGTGGTGGTGCTGCGGTAGTGTTGTCGCCTCACAGTAAAACGCTGTCCAGTTCGATTCTCAGCTAGAGCGTCTTCTGCGTGGAGACATGCAAGAATGGGCGTACCTTCGTTGAAGGTTGTTCATCAGGGCTGGTAACTCGGCACGTAAAAATCAACTACCAATCATTGGCGGACCGGAGTTCCGCTGTGGTGACCCCTAACCGGGAAAAGCCAAAAGACGCAACAATTCAGCAATCTGAGTGCAAAGGTCGCTGAAGAAAAGGTGCGCTTTCCGTATCTGTCCATCATATGAGACTCTTTGTTCGGCGGATGGACAGATGAGGACGTCTCTGACAGTTCCTTTTTAGTGGCTGCTGCCACCACCATAGCATCTACTGGGACACCCTTTGTAAGGAAGTTTTTATCAGCAGGGGATGTTATAAACTTATCTGGCCTCTGGGGAACAGGCTCCACTGAGTCTGGAGACTCCCATGCCTTTCAACAACTAGGTCCATTAGTTTATTGAAAGGCGGGGACACCCAAGTGGTGGAAGGATGAGACCCAAATGCCTTCAGGTACATAGACTCCTCAGAAGGGTTGATGGGCTTCCAGCCACCTCTCTGCTCAAGTATTTCTAGGATGTCTGCATAGGAGACACCTTCAGAAGGTGACTGTGGGGATCCTTCTGACTCATCAAGGTCTATGTCAGAAGTGGACGGTCTCCTCTGGGGAGTCTAAATGCTTCCTCTTACATAATCTTTTATGAGGGACCTCTTCAGAAGGGTATTCTGGAGAGGTTTTGGAAGAGAGAGGTTCACCCAATGGGGCATCCTGAGGCCTAGGGTCTCTGCGTGTCTGAGGATGCAGTGGTGCAGAGACAGGCACTGGGGCCTTTGGGGGAAGAATGCCTGGAGCTGAGAGTGGAGCTGTCTGTGGAGACAGCACTCTCCCCATAACCTCGAAATCCCCCCCGACCCTGATCTGAGAATGCTCCCAGATCTGAAGAACCAGAAGACATCCCTGGAACCAAGGGATTTGTCTCCGAGGCTGATGTAGGAGTCGAGCTCATCTGCGCCGAAGCCCCAAGAGGCAAGTTCAAATCAGACAATTGTCCAATCCAACTTTCCTCCCCGGACCTGACTGAAGAGCATCGGCTCCTAGACTCCTCAAATTCAGAAGGAAATGCGGATGTCAGAGCGGTAGTCAGAATTGAAGATCCTGGAAAAGGTCTCTGTTCTGATGGTTCCACTATAACCAGTTCCAGACATTCTGGCTCCGTAGTCCGAGATCGGATCAGAAGAGGAATGGAAGGTGACAGGGTAGGCTGGGTCGGTTCCAAAACCCTCTCAGTTGGATCCAACAAAAGTTTTGCAAGCGCCGGTGTCCTCAAAATTCTCTGCACCACGCAATCCACATCATCCTCTGAAAGGCTCCTGGAGGAGCAAGTGGAGGGGGCAGGAGATCTGGAAGCTTGTAGAATTGAAGATCTCAATGTTGGAGAAACCGGTTCCAGTTCTGTGGACCATCTCCAAACTTGAAACACCAATGGTTCCAACACTGAAGGAGCCGAGGTGGAAGATTTCTCGGGCCTGACAGGCTTCAGGTCCGATGAAGAAGTCTTTTTAAACTTTTTAGCTGCCTCAGACTGAACCTCTGATGAAGGAGATCATCTTTTACTGGATCTTTCAGATGGGGGGGGGGGTCTGTTTGGAAGGACTCTGACCTTCTCCTAAAGCTTCTGAAAAGGGAGTTTTTAATAACCCCCTAAGGATCAACTTATTCTTCCTTTCAAGAAGAACCCTGTGGCTAAAAGAATGGCAAATGGCACAGGAGTCTTGAAGGTGTACTGCTCCAAGGTAGTACATGCACATAGTATGACCATCAGTCACGGAGATTTTTTGACTGCATTTTGTGCACTTCTTAAACCCTAAGGGTTTAACATCTTTGGGCTGTTTTGACATCTTAACTGTCTGCACACACAAGCTAGCAGAAAGAAACTTAGCACAGCAGGAAAAACAACACTACAGCTACTATAACAAGGCTAAATAATTAAACACACGGTATATATATATATATATATATATATATATATATATATATATATATATATACATACATACATATAGATAAATATATATATATATATATATATATATATATATATACACATATACAGTTATATATATATATATATATATATATATATATATATAGAGAGAGAGAGAGAGATTTTTTTTTTAAGAACACACACTAAGGGAAAAGCCCTCTAATTTAAACTGGCCAAGCAACCCACTAACTTAAATGAGCTAGCCTAATTAAAGACGAAACCAACAAGCTTGACAGGAATTATCTGAAACACACACACTAAGGGTAAAGGCTCTCTAATTTAAACAGGCCACGCACCCCTCTAACTTAAGTAAGCTAACTTAATTAAAGACAAAACAACAGTATTTAAACAGCTCTCTAATAAACAAGCTTAACAAGAATTATTTTAAACACACACGCTAAAGCTAGAAATGTACTTAAGCCGGGATAGGGAAGAAAGGCCTTGAGAATAACGACGGCCAACAATCAAAAAACAAAGGCAGCGACCACAGCAAAACCTGCTAAAAGGGTAACTGACTTACTAACTCCAAAAAAGGGAAAATAGCAATATTATCTACTATAGACAGTTAGAAAACTTTTACTCAACCAGAGCCAGTATGAAACACTCTATCTTGTTTTAGCGGCAAATGAGATCTAGGGAGCTTCCATGAGCATCATGGGATAGGGTATCAGCCCCAAGCTAGTTAAAGGCCTTAAGATTTTTGTATAAGGCCGAGTTGTAACCAAGGATCAGTTCTGAACCCAAACAGTGCAGAATGAAGATGAAACAGGACAACATCACATCTATTTGTTTCCAAGATTTAGGTGAGAGTTCCCTTTAATACTCGATTCATCAGGGTAAGCCAAACTCCTATTAAGTCTTTCCCTAATTGCTTCTACAGCTCAGCTGAATGCTATCCAGCCAAAAAGACTTGCCTACTGCTTGGTAGAGATGTAGGATTTTTGTAAAGGGAATTGTGACTATCAGGGGACTATATAATACCCGTCAGGTTTTTTTGGTCCAAGTAGTTGAGACTCAGATGCTACAGAAACAGAAAGAAAGGTGTCCTCCAAAGTTTCTAATGCAAGAGGGACAGCAAAAGGTTGAAACTTCTACATGTCATAGATTATAGTATCCCTTTTGAGATACAGCAAGCTTTTTCCTTCCTAATTAGAATACTGCATGACCTTTTGGATTGAGGCCCCAAAACAAAGTTCTTCTTGGGGAGAGTCAGATGATAAAGTATCATCAAGTTCAGACTCATACCCCAAAGGGGAGTGCAACTGATAGAAATAATCCAAGGGTTCAGATTCTAGTTCAATGGAAGAATCCCTTTTTCTCTTCAAAGTGTTAAGATGGTGTAGATGAAAAAAAATGTGGGGGTTTCAGAGACAGAACGTCTTTGAAAAGTCCCTGAGAAAAAAATATTTCTGTTAAGGATCAATGGAAAAGTACAGTTTTGTACCTACCATAAATGTAGATGTTCGAGTGTACACCCTGCTGCAGTCATCACACTTGGGTTATCCTGTCATCAGGCGGTCTCGCAGTCGGCCCAAATTCCGGGGTCGGTTGCTGTCGCTTCCTCCCTGACGTCAGTGTGCCAGGGGTATACAAGAGGCATCCAACGCCATTTTCTTCAGCTTTTCTTGCCCCAGATGTCAGGTGCCCCCCCAAAAGGTGGTCAGTAGATCGTACCAATAATAAAGGTTTAGCACACACAAAACATCCCTCCAGCTATAAGCAAATACACCACAAAGGTTGTATCAGATTTTAAGGTATAGAAAGGTTTCAGTTAGGTCAGAGGGGATGGAGGGAGGGTAACCTGGACTGCAGCAGGGTATACACTCGAACATCCACATTTATGGTATGTACAAAACTGTACTATGTTCATCGTGTTACCCTGCTGCAGTCATCACACTTGGGTTGAATTCCAAAGCTAAGGATGGGAGGTGGAGTGAAACAGGGTTAGAGGAGGCTAGAAGGCCCTGCAAAACTGCAGTGGCGAAGCCAGCTCTAGTCTTAGAGTAAAGTGGTAAGTGATAGTGTTTGGTGAAGGTGTGTACTGAACTCCAAGTTGCAGCTTCCAGAATATCCTTGGTTGGCACCCCCCTGAGGAAGGCTGTAGATGTAGCTGCTGCCCTGGTGGAGTGGGGCCTTATGCTAGCAGGAACTGGTTTTCCATGATGGGTGTAGCAAAAACGTATGCAATGTCCTATCCATTTGGAAATGGTCTGTTTTGAGATAGCCTTTTCTTGTGATGCTGTAGCATAGGATACAAAAAGCTGGTCAGATTTTCTGAAAACCTTAGTTTTATCAAGTAGTAACGTAGTTGCCTGTGAATGTCCAAGGAGTGCAGGAATCTTTCTCCTTTGTTCTGTGGATTTGGGAAGAAGGTGGGCAAATGGATGGTTTGATTTAGAGCCACACTGGATACCACCTTTGGCATAAAGGAGGGGTTAGTTCATAGAGAAACTCTGTCTTGATGAAAAATGAGGAAAGGCTCTACTGCCATTAGTGCCTGTAACTCTGAGACTCTTCTGGCTGAAGTAATTGCTAGCAGCAGGGCAGTCTCCCATAATATAAACTTTAAATCAGCTGAGAAAGTTGGCTCAAAAGGTGGCAGTGTAAATTTTTCCAGAATAAAGTTGAGGTCCCAAGTTGGTGTTGGTGCTCTCCTGGGAGGCCTAATGTTTTTGGCCCCTCTGAGGTACTGCCTTAGAAGTGGATGTGAAAATAAGGGAGGATCCGTGTTGTAGTGAGCTGAAATAGCTGAGGCGTGGATTTTAATAGATGATAAAGAAAGTCCTTTGTGTGTAGAATCTGAGGTATGTCCGGCTCTCAAGGGGATTTTGGCCTTTAGCTTGGTTCCAGGCGCAAAATCTTTTCCATTTGTCTGAGTAGGCTTTCCTGGTGCTGGGCCTCCTGGCCTCCAGAATGACATCCATAACAGCTTGTGAAAGAGGAGCTGGCTGGTTGCTTAGGTGATTTGCCATGCAGCCAAATTTAAGGTTTTGAGCTGGCTGTGTAGAATCTGACTGTCTTGCTGTGTGAGCAGATGAGGAATTTGTGGTAAAATCCATGATGGGCCATGTTCCTTAGTAGTGGGTACCAGTGCTGGCGTGGCCAGTCTGGGGCAATGAGTATCATGCGGGGTCTCTCCATTCTGACTTTTAGCAGCACCTTTGTGAGAAGAGGCAATGGAGAAAAGGCATATACTGTCAACATTTTTCAACTGAATGAGAGTGCATCCACTTTCCAAGCTTGATGGTGAAATGTCCTTGTGCAAAATTTTGACAGCTGATAGTTTTGGGGGTTGGCAAACAGGTCTATGTCTGGGCGCCCCCATTTTTGAGTTATCATTGCAAATACTTGTGGATCCAGTTTCCACTCGTGGGGATCCATGATGTTCCTGCTTAGGTCGTCTGCCAATGTGTTCTTTTTTCCTGGCAGGAATTGTGCTTGTAAATGAACTTGGTAAGCCAGTGCTGTGTTCCACAAGGTCATTGCTTGCCTGCATAGAGGGTAGGAGTGTGTACCCCCTTGCTTGTTTATGTACCACATTACTGTGGTGTTGTCTGTCCTTATAAGCTGCCCTGGAAGCAAGAGGTCATTGAAGGCTGTCAGAGCATTCTGTACAGCTAGCATTTCTTTTTGATTGATGTGCAGATTTCTTTGATCTGTAGTCCATATGCCTTGAACGCACTGTCCTGCCATGTGTGCTCCCCAGGCATAGTCCGATGCATCTGTTGTCATAGTTTGCCTGGCTGGGGGTAAGGTGAAAGGCTGACCCTTGTTGAGGTGACATGCCTGTGACCACCATAGAAACTCCTGTTGAAGGCAGGGAATGACAGGTATCATTACTTGAGTTGGGAACTTCTGATGAAACAGTCACTTGTTCTACAGCCTGAAATCATTTATTTTCTAAATACATCTTTAAAGAAGAAAGACATCATCTGACGGTTTTCAGAAAATAAATCCTGACAAAAATAGCAATCCTTGTTGTTATGATGGGAATGTGTCATTCGATTGACAGCTCTTTCAGTGAGTACTGAGCCATCAAAAAAATGTTGGCGAAACAACTTTCTCCAACAGTAGAGCTTCCTTTCTTTCTCCAGTGTTTTGTGTCTTTGTAGGTATATTTAGGTTTGGAGGGTGTGGGGGAGTGTCTCCCCACATGGTCGATTCCCCCTTCAAAAAAACTTGTCTCCATGATTTGATTTCAGAAATCAGAAATATCAAAAATGAAGTGTCCTCAACAGGGTACAAAGTTTTCCCTAGTGAAGGTAACTACATCCTTCAGTGCAGCTGACAGACCGAGCTAGAAACAAAGTCTTTCTTCATAGATTGGTAGCAAGAAAGTTCTGAGGATTTTTGCATTCATACATCCCTTAAATATCAGCATGTAGTCCTCATGTTTAGGTTTAAGGATGGATGGTGAATAATGAAGGAGTGCAAGGCAGTTTTACTAAAACTACTTTATCTGATTCAAAGGAATACTTCACAATTATGCAGTTATGGATCACATACATAACAAAAGCAGAAGGTTATAAATTAAAGTGTAAGCGATGATGAAGAAACGGGGAATGGAGTTAGAGAAATAAACAAGTAGGATTTTGAATGCATGTCCAATATATAAAATCAACCATACAGAATATTATATTCATAAAGCAGTAGAAAGTATTCTAAGAATTAGGCTAACATGGGAACGAAGAAAGGAGATTTTCCCCAATAGGGATGACTGCAGGTAGTGGTATAAAAAAGGTAAGAGGGGACTGGAATTTACTGGAGGAAATCAACAAAGTATCTAAGGTACTGTGAACAAATAACTAGAGAAGAGAAGGTAATATAGTGGGATGAGGCTAGAGAGAAGTTTGGAATGTAGGTTACAGACTGCCATCTCTACCAGGAACTGATAAGACTGTATAGACAAAGACAAGTGGACGGGGAGTGTTAAGTAAAAGACTAGCTCTGGTACAGGTTTTAGTTGAATCTAGAAGAAAAAAGCTGCTGTTAAAAGTAAATAACTAGAAGGGCATATAAATATTGCATGATTACTATAAAAATCAATAAGAAGAGGTTAAAAAAGATTGGGGAAAGGCAATTTACAAAAGAACAAGCGGAGGACATCTGTATGGCTCCCAGGTGTGCAACAACAAAGCCCAGAAGGTTTATCACTTTTGCTTGAAAGTGTTTGCATAGATATTTTATAGTACAAGTAGACTTCAGAGATTTTTTCCCTCAGATAGATAGCAGATGTATGTGCGAGGGGAAATACTGAAATAACTGGGAACATATTTTTGAGAATGTACTTTGTCAGAAATGTTGGGGGAGCAAATACTTGTGACTAAGGAAATTATTCTTTTGTGCTGGGTAACAGAATCTGAATTGGCAAGACATGGCAATGCCTTACTAAGTTTAATGCTACTGGCTGCCAAAAAACAATAACTAGAAAATGGGATCCAAAATCTAAACTAACTGTAACTGAAGTACTGAATACTGCACAGCAGATAAAAGAACTAGAGGTGGGATATTTAGAATAAGGATGGAATAAATTACATAAAGTAAATTGAATTTGTGGGAATAATGTTCTTGAGGAGGAGTGGGGTTAAAGGGAAGGCAGGAACTGAGCAATTTAGGTAATGCCGGAGTAAATGAAAATATTTAAAAGAAAATAAGAATGAAAAATGTTGCAATGGTTTGTTTTCCTTTCTGTTAACACTGTTGCCCTCATTTCACTCTTTAAAATGTGATGATTTAATAAAGATGTTAAAAAAACATGAATCAGAGCAGCTTGTTCCAGTATGGTGTTGTCACAGAAATTAAAAATAGGACAAAAGTAGTATGGAGAAGAGGGAACACAGAGTGGGTCTATGAATCCCAAGTCCAGTAACTGGAAGGGGTGTAGTTTAGCTCATTATAATAAACCTATACCCCCAATCACCAAAGTCTGCTGTAACACAGCACCTTGGATACACAGTTTTCAGTTAATTTTGTTCCAAAAGGTTACAGGAAGAGTCTCTGTATTTTTTTACCTTTAAGATTGTTCCTTTACAAAATGTTCAGACTTGTATACTAACTTCTGGCTACCAGAAAGAGAATGAATAACTCAAAAAGTTATCTTTATGCTCTATAACTGTGTAAATTCCTCACACTCAAAGGCTTTTTGTTGAACTTTGAAAGTATAGTTGTGTAAAATCTTACCATAACTTTAGATGTCCTTCTCCTCTATATGCTGCTATATCTATAATATGACAGAGTCTGCCTCTGGTTGACTCGTATGTCCGGCCATTTTACAAAAGATAGCTGCTACTGTGAAGGTACGTGTGATGGCCCGCTTTTCTCAATGTATGTCAGGTATAAAGCGGACGTCAGCACGTATCTACCTCAGAAATGAATGCTGCCGGAAACCAGCGACTATGGAGTGGGTACTCGGGAGTCAGGCAAGCGTCAGGAGGAAGGCAGGGTGAGAAACTATACAGCAGCATATAGAAGAGAAGGACAGCTAAAGTTATGGTAAGATTTTACACAACTATACTATGTCCTTCTATTCATATGCTGTTGTATCCATAACAAGAGGGAGAGTGCAAAAGCTCATGCTATTAAGGATTGGGTGGGGGAACAGAGACACTTTCCACAAAGCCATGAAGTATGGCCCAGGCAAATCCTGCTCTGGACCTGGAAATGATGTCCAACTTATAGTGTTTGGTGAAAGTGTGGGCAGATGACCATGTAGCTGCTTCTAAAATGGCAGCTGTATCCAAACCCTTAAAGAATCCACCAGAGGAGGACACAGCCCTAGTGGTGTGTACCTTCACTGGGAAGGGAAGCTTTTTGCTATGGGCGATGTAGCAAACGGAAATAGATTTAGAGATCCAGGAGGAAATTGTTTGCTTGGAAACAGGGTGTCCCCAGGGTTCTTGGGTGATACAAGTCAAACAGCCTATCAGATTTATGAATGGATTTAGTCTTGGCCAAACAGTATCCGAGTTGACTATGTACATTCAAGGAGTGAAGGATCCTTTCAACAGAGGTTTGAGGTGAAGGGAAGAAGATATGAAGATTGACAGACTGATTCAAGGAGAGTTCATTAACAACTTTGGGCATGTGTGTGTCCTTGTGGAAAACTGTAAAGGAGGGAGAGGGCATGAGGGCTTGCAGTTCAGAGACCCATCTGCCTGAAGTAATGGCCACCAAGAGGATAGTTTTCCATGTGCAGTGTTGGACAGGACAGTCCTTGGTTGGCTCAAAGGATGGTAAGGTTAATTTTTCCAGTACAAAATTTAGATTCTGGGGTGGGGGTTGGGCTTCCTTGGGTGTCTAAGGTGTAGTACTCCCTTCAAAAATAGCTTAACTTCCAGTCTGGAAGCTGGGGGGGGGGGGGCGGCAATCAGTAGACATGCTGAGATGGCAGATAGGTGTGCCTTAATAGAAGAGTAAGACAAGCCAGAGTTCATCAGTTCACACAGGTAAGACAAAACCACTGGAGGTTCTACTGTCATTGACTGGATATTTTGCTTTAGACACCAAACAGAAAACCTTTTCCACTTTGATAGATAGGATTTTCTGGCCTCCTGCAGAACCTGAAGCAAGTCCTTGGTGTAAAGGTGTCTGAAGGGAATCAACGCCCTATCACTCACAATGTAAGGTTCACGGTGGATATTTGGGGTGTATGAGAGTTCACTTCTCCTGTGTGAGCAGGTCCATCCAGTGGGGTAACTTGTGGTGTTTGCCCTTGGCTAGATGATGTAATAGAGGGAACTAATGCTGCCTTGGCCAAAAGGAAGTCACCACCAAGCTTTGAAATTGTTCTCTCTGAATCTTGAAAATAAAACACAAATAGGATCCGAATAGGTGCAGGTGGACACGCCAAAAAATCCAAAAAGTGCTGAAACACAGGACAAGTTTATTGAAGTGCGCTGTAGTACACAGACTTCCTCAGACAAAGTGCATTAATCAATCACAGCTTTTGTACTATCCTTAATTCCCTAATTGCCTGTGAACAAAGGCAATTAGGGTCAGGAAATTGTAGAAACAATATTACCAACACACAAAAAACTCTATAATTCAGGAAAGCAGAACATTATTGAAAAAATGTATTAAAATTAACTATAATTTAGTTACACTTTAAATGAATGAATTAATAAAGAATAATATAAATATAATAAAATTAAATGAATTAAAATGAACTACCTAATAAGCTGCAAGAACAATTACAAAAATACAAAAATCATTTGACCCCACATACTGTAACTGTTTCTTAAATATTCTTAATGTTGTATATCTATTAAGACATATATGAATGAATAAACAGGAAACACTTCAAATGTGCATCTATTTATATAAGAATTTAAAATATACGTGAATACGTATATGTGAATATAAGATGTATTCAGAAATAGATGTCCATATATAGGTCATACATCCAAAGCTGTTCCATTAGTTCCTTACTTAAATTGAGGAATTTACTAAGATAGACTACATACTCTTATATAGACACTAATATTTGAGTCAGTTTGAATGTGAAGTAAAAAGTAGTTGTATTTGCTTTGGATGTATGACCTATATATGGACATCTATTTCCGAATACATCTTATATTCACATATACGTATTCACGTATATTTTAAATTCTTATATAAATAGATGCACATTTGAAGTGCTTCCTGTTTATTCATTCATATATGTCTTAATAGATATACAACATTAAGAATATTTAAGAAACAGTTACAGTATGTGGGGTCAAATGATTTTTGTATTTTTGTAATTGTTCTTGCAGCTTATTAGGTAGTTCATTTTAATTCATTTAATTTTATTATATTTATATTATTCTTTATTAATTCATTCATTTAAAGTGTAACTAAATTATAGTTAATTTTAATACATTTTTTCAATAATGTTCTGCTTTCCTGAATTATAGAGTTTTTTGTGTGTTGGTAATATTGTTTCTACAATTTCCTGACCCTAATTGCCTTTGTTCACAGGCAATTAGGGAATTAAGGATAGTACAAAAGCTGTGATTGATTAATGCACTTTGTCTGAGGAAGTCTGTGTACTACACAGACGAAAAGCGCTTCACTTCAATAAACTTGTCCTGTGTTTCAGCACTTTTTGGATTTTTTGGCGTGTCCACCTGCACCTATTCGGATCCTATTTGTGTTTTATTTCCTGTTTTTTGTGCTCCGTATTTGGTTGCTCTCTGAATCTTTAGCAGAAGATTTTGTAAGAGAGGAAAGGGGGATGCATAAGTGAACATCCCCTTCCATGGGAAGGAAAGAGCATCCACCCTCCATGCCCTGGGACAGGGTATCCTGGAGCAGAAGGTTGGGAATTGTCTGTTCATAGTAAAGGCAAAAAGGTCTACCTGAGGTATACCCTATCGATGGACCAGGTCCAGGAACACATCCCTGTTTAGCATCCATTCATGGGACTGAGTCATGGTCCTGCTTACAGCACCTGCCATCAAATGTTCGGCAGATGGTATGAAGATGGCTAGAAGGTTTACTTGTCTCTGCTGGGCAATTTCTTATGCTTTGTAGGGCCAGTCTGTACAAGAGGTAGGACTTTGTCCCTCCTTGTTTGTTGATGTACCACAGCACAGTGATAGTTTATGTACCATCTCAGCACCCCTGGAAAAATTTGATCCTTGAAGATTTGGAGGGCTAATATCAAGGCTCTCATCTCCTTGATATTGATATGCTCCCTCTGTTGGTCCTGGGTCCAAGTGCCTCTCACTCTCCAATTTCCTAAGGTTGCTCCTCAACCTGTGTCTGAAGTATCTGTGTACAGACCCTGGTTGGGAGGGCAGGGGTTGTAAGAGAAGGCTTGGGTTGGCAGTGACCTGGGAAATCCACCAATGTAGTCCCCTGGAAAGGCAGGGAAGTAGAGGTACCATAAACGCCAAAGGATGCAGGTGTTGTTTCCAGATTGTCCTTGGGTATCACTGGAATTTCCTCATGTGTAGCCTTGCTAAGGGTACCATGGGGATGGCATAAGCCATGAATCCCAAGAGCCTCAGAAACTCCCTGGCCGACAGGGTTTGGGGTGGGAGGATCTCCTGGAAGTAGGATGTGAGGGACCAATTCTTGTCTGGAGGGATATAGGCCATCATTTGTCCTGTTAAGATCCTGCATCCAAAGAACACATGATCCTGACAGGGTGTCAGGGAGGATTTGTTTAGGTTTATGGTGAACCCCAGGCACCCCAAGAGGGAGATGGTAAAGTGTAGATGTTGTTGTACTAACTGTGGGGATGGAGCCTGGATGAGGACATCATCCAAACATAGGAAGAACTGGATCCTCTGCATTCTGGCAAAGGCAATGACAGGGGCTAAGCATTTTGTGAACACTCTTGGGGCTGTAGATAAACCAAATTGCAAAGCACAGAACTGAAAATGCGCAGAACCTACTGAGAAATGAAGGAATTTCCTAAAAAGATGATATATTGGAATGTGCATGTAGGCATCCTTTATATCTAAGGACACCATGAAGGCCTGAGGGAGGATCAGGGGAAGGAGAGTAGGAAGAGTTAGCATCCGAAAGGAGGGGACCTATAGGAATGTGTTTAGATGGGACAAATCCAAGATTGGTCCTCTAGGGACCTTCCTTCCTTGGGACCAGGAACATCCTGGAGTAGAATCCTTTCCCTCTTGATTGTGGAGGAACCTCCTGAACTGTGCCTTGACAGAGGAGGGCCTGCAGAACTCGGGAAAAGGAAGTCATTTGGTCTCAAGGGAGTTGAGGAATACCTCTAAAGGTGGGCCTGGTTTCCTACACCATGAAATATCCCAGTTTTATTATACAGAGGAGACAAGAGTCCTGGGTAACCTGTTTCCAAGCAGGAAAGGCCAGGAAGAGACACATGGGGGGGGTCTGAACTTGAGGCCTGGTAGTCACAGACTATCAGGCTTGGCCTGAAAAGGCTGTTTCTGAACTGGGGTAGAAGGAGAAGGCCTGGAAGGGGTATGCTTCCTGGAATCCTTTTTTCCCTTTGGGTGGCATTTGTCTGAAAGTCTTTCTCACAAATGTAGTTTTAGCTGGGCAGTTCCTCTGGAAACGGGGAACTAGGGACACAAATAAGTGTATGAGGTCCTGGAGCTCTTTGCCCTTTGGCTAAAGGGCCTTAAAGAGTTCAGCAGCCACTGAACCAAATAAAGCCTTGTTTCCAAGGGAGTGCCCATGAGTTTTGACTTAATGTCATCAGGGAGAGGCTGTAGCCTGAGCCAGGAATATCTACAGATGACAGAACCTAAAGCAACAGCCCTCAATGAAGCCACCACTGTGTCATATTCTGCACTTAGAGTATTCAGTTACTTCAGTGCAGGAATTTAACAGACTAGAGACTTTGGCCTTAGCAGGGGAATCAGGGAGGACACCCAATTGCTTAACAGCATCAGAAAGAAGGGCCAAAAAACATTTGGCCATATCAGTTTGGTAGTTTATGGCTCTCACTGCTAAAGTGGCACAGGTATATACTTTTTTGCACAGTCTTTCCATTAATCTGCTCTCCTTATCCAAGGAAAGGAGGGAAGTGGAGGGGAGAAATTTGGAAGTTTTATCTACAGACACAGAAACCATAGAAGGGTCTGCAGAAGGGGCCTGGAAGAGGAATTCAGCATCTTCAGGGACTTTGTAAAATCTGTCTGGTCACTTTGGAGCAAGGGGTTGAGAATCTGAGGCCTTAGAGGCAGTCATGAAGTCATCTAAAAAAGAAGGATGCACAGGGGGAACTGCAGCTGGATTAGGAGACTCCATTTGTAAGGTCATAATACCTCTTTTGAGTCTCAGTAACCTGACTGCAGTCCCACTTGAAAAAGTCCTTCATTTGTACTACAGTTTCTTCAAAGGGAATGTCCTCCCCATGAGAATCCCTTCCACTAGTCTCCTCCTCTGGAGAAGCATACCCCAGAGGGGAGTCAATTTGGGATATGTAAGTAAGGGATTTATCCCCAGAAAAATTATTTTCTTCAGAGGAAATATCAGTTATTAGTTTACTCTTGGGAGTAGAAACTGAAGGGGCCTGGGCAGGGGCAGAGGCCTGGTGTAATGTAAGGAAGGCATTAAGTAGGCCCTGAGTAAAGGCCTGCCAGTCAGGTGCCTGGTCGGATGGTACGGACAGTTGAAAAGCAGCAATATGTTTTAATTTTTGTTTCTTCTTTTTGGGGGCATCCAACATAGATGTGTCTATGATGCAATGCAGGGAAGGACAGTCAGATGTCGGGTGGCACTCCACAACATCAGAGATAATGTCTTCACGGACGATTTAGGAAACCCCACATGGGCCCGCAGAAATTATAAGCCTAGGTTCCCCCCAGAAGCCTGAGTTGGACACCTGCGACTCCCTCTGGGACATGCAAAAGGCTTCTTTGACGGCTTCCTCCCGGGTACCCATCAGTGGAAGGTCCGCAGATTCCAACTCAGACTCTGGGCCTTCACCGGCCTTGAGAGGTATGGTCTGAATAGAGGGCGCAGTGGTAGGATCAGGCCAACATTTCTTGGACTTTTTGTGGGTGGCTCCTCTGAGGTTCCCGATATCAGGTCCATGTCTTTGGTTAAGCGCTTCAAGTGCAGATTCTCTATATATAATTTTAACATGGCACGACAGCTCCTGAGAGTTTTGGGAACAAAGGTCTGACAGATTTCACAAGTGGTGTGGTCATGATCTTGGCCTAAACAGAAAAGGTAGAGCTTGTGCGAGTCTTTATGTGGAATCTGCCTTCCATGCCAACACTTGTCCTCTCTACCTAACACTAAACCAAAACACAGTAGCAAAAGATAACCAAAAATGGGGTACTTATCTTAATATGTTCAAACACGAAGTCACTTCTCCAAGTGAGCGACGACTAGAGCTGGCAGTCACACAAGAGGCAGAAAAGTTCTAAGGTAGGTGTGTGCTGACACCCGCTTTACAGCCAATGTACGCTGAGAGAAGCAGGCCGTCACAAGTACCTTCACAGTAGCCGCTATCTTTTGTAAAATGGTCGGAAGTATGGGTCAACCAGAGGCAGACTCCCTCATGTTATGGTTACAGCAGCATAGGAATAGAAGGACATCAATATTCACAGTTTTCTAGAATGCAATCCTTTTCTAAACAGACAAAACTGAAGGTTTTTGAAGGAATCTGATACACCACATGCTGCTAATTTTTTCCCAAAATAGTGCATGAACTACTATAAAACTGTACTAATCTAAAACAACTATGTTGGCTAGAATTTCAGCAACAACTAAAAATTAATCAACTAGCCATAACCCATCAACTTCTATATCAACCTAACAAAACACCTATACTATCTACTCTTATTCACCCCTACCACAACCTAAACTCCCTAAGATCAGCACACAAACTTCTTGTAAATATTGACAAAGCAAACAACAAAGCTGGAGACTCCCTCTTTTCTAACACTGTTGGAAAACACTGGAACCTCCTCCCCTATGAACTTTCTTCTATTCCCTCAAAATCTCTCTTTTAAAAAGAAACTTAAACTCTACCTTAAATCACAATGGCTGTGCCCCTGTAGTAATCCTGACTAACTTTAGCCCCCGACACCTGACTACATTCTACATCTTTTAGACCACTGTATCTACCTCATATTTACATCCACTGATTCTATATCTCCTTCTCACTATCTACATATGAGTATTTATGTATGTATATATATATATATATATATATATATATATATATATATATATATATATATATATACATATATAGTTATTTCTATATATATGTATTCCTTCCACTTCTTATACCACATGATATACTAACATATCTGCCAGGCTTCTTCATACTATCCTGTATCCTCTATTATGATACATTATGCTAGTATTCACCATAAATACCACTTTAAGCAATATTTTGTAATAATATTCTTATCTAAATGTTCTACTTTCTGCAATTTGTACTTTAAAACTTTGTCACCAGTTAAAATGTTATCTTTATTTCCCTATGTTCATGTACTGCTGTAAAGTTTTTTCACGTTTTTTTTTTTAATGTAATTTCATTTTGAATGTTGGAGCTTATCTCCCCGGGCCTCTACTGAAAATGGACATGTATCCAGCTAGACTATCCCGGTCAACAAATGTACAATAAAATAAAATAAATAAAAACTGTAAAAGATACATGTAAAAACATAAAATAAAATAAAAACACTTGAATTTAGCATTGCCAAAGACAGAGATTTGAGAATGAGGCAATGCGATAGCAAAACCGGATGCCACTTCATTTCAAGACGAAAAAAAATGAACAGTATAGGAAGTCTGGTGTTGACATTTTCATAGCCAGTGTCCCTCAAATAGCCACAGCATTAGACTACACTTTTCTACACCTTGGGCTGGATGCTTATATATGAAATTTAGCAGCTGTTATCCTTTTCTTAAATACATTCAGTTACAAAAGGCTGCTGACTCCACCTGCACTTTAAAGACATTAAACAAGTATATGAGAGACATGATAACATTTGTTTATATAGGTACTGATGTACTTACCTTTACTTCCTGAATGTTTAGTAATATTCTTTCATTTCCATCATCCTTTTGGTTACTTAGATTTGTTTTTAACTTGAGACCTTCAATCTTGGAATTACTATGACAGCTCAGCATTTTGTCCTCGTCCTTCTGTAACAGAATTAAAATGGAACAGACTTACAAATAAAATAATACATTTAGAACAGCAAGTTAAAATGTACTACTCATTAGGCAATCAGGATATTATTTTTTATTCAAACCATAATACGGTATATATTTAAGCAACAGAACAGCCCTGAGTTTCAGGCAGCTGGAATTATTCTCTTAGGAAAAGCAATTCATAACAGTATTGTAGGTTCATAGGTTGGTACTAGGCTATCGGCCCTAGGGCCTATACAAGCCTAGCCATAACAATTCCCTGGATACTTTTCCCACAATATTTACTTACCTGGACCCCTGTCTAGCAGGGCGACTGACGTGATCCCTGGGGTGAATTTCCTATCTCCCATCCAATTGTCAAGGTTCCTTTTGAAGAGGGCCAAGGAGGCGCTCTGCTTGACATGTAAGGGCAGTCTATTCAAGAGTATGGGGAGTCTCTGGGTCAGGAACCTATCCCTCCAGCATGGTTTGCTCATTGTGATGACAAGGTTTAGATCCCTGGAGCGTGTGGCTCTGAGGGATTGGGATTTCTTTAAGTGGAGCATGTCCAACAGCTCAGGGTTTGACATGGCCTTGTATGTTAAGTAGAGATCGCCTCTGAGTAGAAGATATGCCACAGAGTATAGCTGGATTTTTTTTAGACGGTCAGCATAGGGCATCTGCTTTAGGCCTGTGATTCTTTTAGTGAGGTATTTCTGTAGCCTTTCCAATTAATTAATTTAACCAGCTGCCTGAACAACCACAACAAAAAAAGGTTTCAACTGTACAACATACCTCTCAACTGTACAGATTTTTGCAGAATGTACAGATTTTGATCTCATATTTTTGGTTCGTTTTTTCATAAAATTATGGTTTTCTGGCAAATTAGAGGTAAATCATTAAAGATTGAAGTTAGAAAACAAAGACAGACATTTGAGTTTCAGACTTCAAATCCTTCAAAACATTCACACCAATGCAAAACCTATTACTCTATCAAATTTCTAAGTTTCTAAGAGCAACATTTAAAAAACTGTCCCTATTATTTGGGCCTTTGTCCCACTTTTATTTATGGCTTTGCCCAGATTTTTCTCTAAGAGGTTGAAAGGTATGCTGTATAACCTTGTCCTGTACCCCACAGTAGGTTGAAGATATACACTTTCCAAGTCATCAGTTTCTTCCTTCCTTTCTTCACAGTATCAAGGCCCATCATGTTCCCTATCACAATGTTTGCAATTCACATCATGTTTATTAATCTTCTACTACTCTGGAAAGATAGACAGGAAAATTCCTTTACTTAAGCAGCCTAAATAATTACAATTTTAAGTGAAATAAAATAATATGGATGACCATTCTACTATTTGAAATCAGAAAATATTAACATGACATACATGCAGTGACCCCCTTCTGCATGTGGAGATACCAAATGACCACCTGTTAAAGGAATGGAAGCCACAAAACAGTGCAGTTTCATTTTCTAGACAGTGCAATACAGAAAATCTGTGATCCCTGGAGTCTGAAAAAACAATTACCAGAACACAACATCTTCAACAATCTTACAAAGCATTCAGAGAATGACATAGTCATCCACAGACATTACCTCTGAATATACATAAACACACACGCTCGAAGTTTCAGAATTTACAACATTAAAAACAAAATAAAAAGCAAAAAAATTATATTTTTAATGCTTCTACAGGGGGCAATCCCCCCTGCACTCGCCACACCCCCTGCTAATTAAATATACCAACTCTGAGAATGCACTACATTGTGGAAAAGGGTAAACTTCCCATTCTGCAATGTATTGCGATCTCCATTCAAAATGTTTGAAGTTTCAAAACTTTGAACATATGATCCCAACCATATGACTTTCGAAGTTTTGAAACTTCGATAATCTGATACGGATCAATAGATGTGACTCTTCCTGGCCAAGAATACCCCTTTGTTCTTCTGTCTATCTCACTCTGCATATACCACATTTCCCTGCATCCCCCTCTACCTTCCTGTCTATCACACACTGCATATGCTACATTTCCCTGCATCCCACTCTCTCTCTCTCTCTCACCCTTAATCTTCTGGGGCATTTTTAAACTGTTAGTGTTTCTGTGCCATTTTGTCTTCTCCTTCCTACTAGTCTGTGGCTTCATGTCAGTGGTGTGCAGGTCCCTAACATTACTGATGTAAACAGCTTTTCACTTGTACTCAGCATGTAAACTGCATTTACTTCACCTGGAAGAGCTTTGTATGCTGTTGCAACTTATTTGTGGGACTTTGGTAAGCATCTTTTCAAATATTTGTGAAGTCATGGCTTGGCTGAGTTATTGTGTCATGTCACACAAGTGAAAGGCTGTACATAAATTGATATAGGTTACTTTTTATCTGCTTTTGGATATATTTCTACTTATGTAGCAATTGCTCTTTTGTACACTTCTACCATATACCTGTAGATTACAGTTTGAATTTCTTTAGCAGTGTTAACTGGTGACAGTTGGTTTGTAGAATCTAGGTATTGCATTATTCGGCATTTAACTTGTACATTGACTGCTTTGTGGCATGACCTCTATGTCAAATACTTTTAGTAGCAGTCTTATGGATGTTATGTCTTACCATAACGTTCCATCTGTGTTGTAGATCTTTGTTCATTCATTACCATTAGGACCTCGGTTCCGTCCTCGGAACCAATACGGCCGTTTCCAAGCTCGTGCCAGCCAAAAACTCTCAGCTAAGACCTACCCATAATGCCCCTCTCCTAGTTACTTCAGATTGAGTTTGCTTGCCCTTAGATAATAGATGTAGTAATAGAAAAAAATAGTAGGAGGCTCTGTCTGAGCAAATACCCTAACCAGGAGTTCCTAAAGTCCACCAGGAGTCCAGTTAGGGGGAAAGAGGGTGGGAAGTAATGAATGAACAAAGATCTACAACACAGATGGAACGTTATGGTAAGACATAACTTCTTTAACTTCTTTATCTGATGTTGTAAATCTCTGTTTACTCATTACCATTAGGACCGAGTCCCCAGCTACTTGAGTCCTGGGTGGCCCTAAGGAAGGATATTCCTGAGCACCATAGACCCAAAAGATGCTTGTCTTCTGGAGGCCACACCCAATTTGTAATGAGATATAAAGATATGAGGTCTTGCCCAAGTGGCTGCTGTGCAGATATCATCCACAGAGGCTCTGGAATGAAATGCTATAGAAGTAGCTATAAATCTGGTAGAATGAGCCTTTATTCTGGAAGGTAAGGATAGCTTATTCTGTTGGAAGATAAAGGTAATGATGTTTCTACGCCAGAAGGATAAAGTCACATTGGAAACAGCTTTATCCAACCTGGGTCCTGAAAAGGCCACAAACAATTGATCTGTTTTCCAGAAAGATTTAGTCCTGTCCAAATAACAACGAAGCTGCCAATGCACATCAAGGGTGTGCAAAAGGTACTCCCCTCTGTTAGAATACTGAGGGAAGAAAACCGGCAGGTCAACAGATTGGTTAATGGAAAAGCCAGAAATAACCTTGGGCATGAAAGAAGGGTTAGTACGAAGAGACACCCTATCCATGTGGAAGATCAAGTAAGAACTCTTGACACTCAAAGCCTGTAGCTCAGATACTCTTCCCGCTGAGGTAAGTGCTACTAGAAGTAAGGTTTTCCATGACAAAAATTGCAAATCACAGGAATCAAAAGGCTCGAAAGGAGAACCTGTGAGAGATTGAAGTACCAAAGTCAAGTCCCAGGGTTCTAAGGGAGGCTTGACCGGAGATTTAACATGTAATACTCCATTCAAAAAGGTCTTGCATAGGCGGTGTGACATAACTGAAGAATTATCAAGATCATTATGAAAATTGTCGATAGCTGCTAAATGTATAGTGATTGTCAAAGCTGAGGCTCCTGCATGCAAAACAGTAGTCAGGTATTGTAGAATCTTTTGAATAGGCATAGAGAAAGGGTCTACGTTCTGACCTTTGACCCAAATAGAGAACCTAGTCCAATTACTAGACTAAACTTTCCTAGTGGAAGGTTTGTGTTAAGCCAGAGGAATTTCACGAACAGGAGATGGGATGTCAGGCAGGCTGGCAATCACTGGAAGTGAAGTAACCAAACTTTGAGCTTGAGACTGTGCAGGTTCGGACGAATCAGTCCCTGAGAATGAGACAACAGGTCTTGGGAATGATCTAGTATCCATGGACTGTGAATCCGGTGAGGCCATAGGAAGACCCGGTAGCCAATCGTGTGTTAGAGCACCCCTCGGTGGTTCCCCCTGAGGGGGGATCAAGGCAAAGTAGCTTCTGCATTTGTAGTTTAGGGGGGAAGCAAACAGGTCGCAGCAAGGCTTGCCCCAGCGTTGGAAGATCTGATCCGCTGTTACAGGGTTGAGGGACCACTCATGAGGCATCAGGATTGTTCCTGCTCAGATTGTCCGCAATAAGGTTGGAACTCCCAGAAATGTGTGTTGCTATAAGGAAGCAGTTGGAAGCTATCACCCAGTGCCAAATTTTCATGACTTCCTGACACAGGGGGTAATATCGGGTTCTGCCTTGCTTGTTGATATACCAGACGACTGACATGTTGTCTGACTGAATTGCAATGGTCCCAGAGGGTAGGGAAGCATGGAACACTTGCAGTGCTAGGAGAACTGCCCTCAGTTCCAGGACATTTATGTGCAAATTGGTCTCCATGGGGGACCAGGTGCCTTGTACAGTCTTTCCCTGGAAATGCACCCCCTCACCCTAACAGGGAAGCATCTGTGGTCACCGTGGCCATGGGCTGGGGAAGACAGAACAGTCGACACCAAAGATTCGTTTGTGGGTTCATCCACCATAACATTTCTTCCTTGCAACAGTTTGAAAGATGTAACATGGCCGAGTGGGTAAATTAGCAACGACCACTGTGTGGAAAGGAGCCACTGTAGGATTCTCATGTGCAGTCTCGCCAGTGGTACCAACGTAATGGCAGCCACCATGAAGCCTAAGAGTTGCAGTACAAGACATGTTGGTACACCGGTCTGAGGAAGAAGGTCTTGGATTTGGTGTGTTATGTTCGAAAACCTGTGACGGGGGAAGAGAAAATTGACAGGATGTTGTATCGAAGACTGCTCCAATGATTTCCAGTGTCTTCATTGGAGATATTGAGATTTGTCCTTGTTGATTTAATCCCCAATTGGAGAGCGAGACCTTGAGTGTAAGAAGATTCCTGGTTGGAGCAGTAAGGAGCCAATCGTCTAGATAGGGAAACACCTGAAATCCTTGTAGTCGAAGATGAGCTATCACAACTGCCATACATTTGGTGAACACTTGAGGGGCTGTCGAGAGACCAAATGGCAGTGCCCTGAACTGGTAGTGATTGGCTCCCAGCCAGGAGCGGAGAAGCCTCCTGGAGCAGTGATCCATCTTTACATGGTAGCATGCATCCTGGAGGTCTACAGAGCACATCCAGTTATCCCTCCCTAGGAAGGGAAGAATGGACTGTATCATGACCATCTGGAAATTTTGAAGTTTGATAAATTTGTTCAATAGGCTGAGATCCAGGATTGGTCTCCAGTCTCCTGTCTTTTTTGGCACTAAAAAGAACCTCGAGTAAAACCTGTATCCTGTCTGGCCTGATGGTACTGGTTGGATGACTCTTTTCCTTAGCAGCTTTTCTATTTCTAAGACTACTAATTCCCTCTGATTGGGTGGTACATCAGGAATGGGAGTTAAATCGAATGGTATTTGGTAGCCTCTGGATATTATTCTCTGCACCCAAACATCAGTAGTAATAAGATGCCAGGCTGGTAGATGCAGAGAAAAATGACCCCGACTGCTTCCAGAGGAAAGCAATCGGGACGCTGCTCAGGAGTGTTGGTAGGGTCTGCCGGAGAAAGAATCTCTAGTGCCCTGGTTATGTGGACCCCCTCTACCCCAAAAGGGACGTTTTCCACATGAGTTGCCCCCTCTGCCCCCCGGGGATTGTTCACCACGAGTGTCACAAAAAGATCCCTGGGATTTCTTGAACCACATTTCTCCTCCCTTCTGGTTCCTGGTGTAGGACCTCTGGGGGTTGGAAAGGCGTATGCCCACAGCAGACAAGGTCTTTCTGTCTTTCTCACTACGTGTAAGTGTGTCTCGTACTTTGGGTCTAAAAAGTGCAGATTTGTCGACAGTGCATTGATGAAGGAAGATTTAAAGGGGTCTGCGAATTCACACAACTGCATCCAAGCATTACGTCTCATGACAACACCTGATGTGGCAGCTCGAGCTGCCCCCTTGGTGGAGTGAGGTATCAAATGCATCGAAGAGCCTGAGATGGATTCAAGGGTAGCTAGTTGCGAGGTGACAGTACCACGCACCTCATCAGGCAGTACCCCACCAAAGAGGGAGACATTTTGGAAATTAGGTCTCTTTGGAGGCAAGTAAAGTGTGCCAGATATTACATCGACTGAATGGCGAATGTCGCTGAATCATAGGTCCATTTCCCTACTCTGTCCATGGTCCAGGACTCTCTGGAGGATGGATGGTGGAACCATCGTCTGCCAGTTCCCTTTTGGTGGCCGCCACCATGACCATATAATCAACTGTCAACTGCTAGGACCAGTGGTCTTCAGGTGTAGATAAAATTTTCCTCTGAGAGACAGGTTCTATGTTGCCTGGGGCCTTCCAGGCATGCTGCACAATGATTTTAACAAGATCTTCTGTTGGTAGAATCACCCAGGAAGTAGATGGCTGGGCACAGAAGGCCTGCAGGAACACCAATTCCTCAGAAGAAGGGTTACAGGACTTCCAGTCTCCCCGCTGCTTGAGGATTTCGAGAATGTCTCCAAATGAGATGTCATCTGAGGAAGATTGTGGGGACCCTTCCCCCTCATCACAATCAGTGTCTTCGGTGATAGATTCCTCCAGTGAATCAAGGTGCTTCCTCTTGCACCGTTTCTTCTGGAGTGGCTCCCCCGTGGGATCTACTGAGGAGGACTCCGGAGAAGGGGTTCCCTTCAAAGAGGGTTCTTGTGACTCCCGTGCCCGGGGTCCCGAAATAGAGGGTTGGGAAGAGGTGCATTCTAGGGGAGGGATCTGATACTGATGTCATTGGTGCTGACTGTGAGTCCACTACCTGTACAGCAGGCCCACCTGAGGAGGGATGGGAGTCTGGAACCGGGGGGGGACAACCTCGGAACCGGGGTCACACCTCGCCTTGAGGAGCCCACCTCCAGGTGAGGAGCTATGAGAGAACTGGAAGCCGTTGGAACCATGGACATAGATGGCGCCAGCGAGAAAATAGGTGCAGGGCTAGGTACCAAGGTAGGGATGGTCCAGGCACTGCTTCGGGAGAGCATCAGTTCCACCGGAGTCAATGCAGCAGGGGTGGACGGTGCTGACAGGGAAAACACTGCTGTCAGAACTGAGACAGTATGAACCGGAGTGGAAGTATCTTGTCTTTGGCAAGTATTTGAGTTTTGGAGCCAATGGAGCCAAAGAAACTGTTGGCACCGTGGCTGGGGATGGTGCCGAAGCAGGTACAGTAATCGGAGCAGATGTTGGATCCAAGGATGGCACTGAAGTCAGTGGTGCTGAGGTCGGAACCGAAATAGGGGTGAATATCATGGATGGCACCGATGGAGAAGACACAGAGCCTGCTGCTGAAGAAGTCTGCGCCGAGGGCACCGGCGAAGCATGGAGCCGACTTGGTTCCGTAACTGACAGAGATGCAGGAACCGAGTGACTTCATCTGTCCTTATGTTTTTTGTTTTTTGGAGGGGGTGAGACCACTGACCCATCTAGAGTCTCTGAAAAAAAGTGTCTTGAGTAATCCATTTTTCCTTATTTTTTTGGTCTTTAGAGGGGGTGAGACCTCCGACCCAGATAGAGCCTCTGAAAAAGGTGTCTTGACTAATCCATTTTTTTCTTATGTTTTCTGGTCTTTGGAGGGGGTGAGACCTGCGACCCAGATAGTGTCTTGAGTAATCCTTTTAAGATAAGTTTATTTTTACGTTCTGCTACTGTACAATTACTAAAACTAGCACAAATGTCACAGACAGCTTTAATATGATCAACGCCCAAACAGCAGACACAACGAATATGTGTATCTGAGTTAGGCATCTTATGTCCACACTTGTCACACTGTTTAAATCCCAACATAGCTTTGTCTGACATAGTAAGGCAACAAGGCTATCCTATAAAAAAATTAAGGGAGAAAATACCAATGATGTTATTTAAAAAAAATACCACTAGTAAAAAGGAAAGGCCTGTCAAAGACAGGAGAGAGGGACAGTACCAATAAAGGTAAAAAATTAAATTACCAAGGAAAAGGGTAGAAAATAGGCTTAGGTTATAGGCGACAGTGAGAAAAGGCTAACTTGACTAAAAATTAAATAATTTTGAAGAGAAACGGTCTTAAAATTAACAATTTTCTACTTAGCTTTGAGAGAGATGGCTAGCACATCTGACTAGGAACGCGGAAAACGAGATCTGAAGTACCTAGGAGAGGGGCATTATGGGTAGGTCTTAGCTGAGAGTTTTTGGCTGGCGCGAGCTTGGAAATGGCTGTATCGGTTCTGAGGACAGAACCAAGGTCCTAATGGTAATGAATAAACAAAAGATTTTACAACATCAGCTGTATAGCGCATTTTGTTTAGTTCTAAGTTCTGTTGGCGTGAGACTGCCAATTGTTTTAACTCCTTAACCTGGCTTGTACAATTGAAGAGTTAAAGTACAGGACTTCTGTTTAGCTATATTCTCATATCTCAGCTAGTTTGATTATTTCAACTACAAAATGGCACGTTTTACTACATGAACTGCAGCAGACATTTTTATTGTCAGTTGTTTTACACTAAGGCATCATGGTTAATAATTGTTACCATTGTTTATGTGAAAATGTTATAGCAGAAGCATGTTACTAAACTTTTGTCTCACTTTGTTACTGCTCTAATCTGTAAAGTTAATATCATATGTACTTTATTTTATTTATTTCTGTATTTTTCATATTTTATCTCAACTAACTCCTCTCTAGATTTTATCAGTAGTTGTGTGTATAGTACCTCTGTTGTTTTTGTTTTTTTCCCTAGCTTTTATATTCAACACACTCTCTCCCCTCCTGCTTTCTCTAGGTTTTAAAGCAAAGTGTCTTCCCTCAAGACTGCGACTACCTTTACTGATACTGCTCCAACTCCTGGAATTACGCCTGTGCTCTATTGTACAGCCAGTTTACACTAAAAGTATGTTCTAAGCTCATACCACAAAATAGTCTTACTTTGTCTACTCTATAGGATACCTGCATACCGCTGAGAGCCCCCCCCTCACCTGTTTAGAAACCCTGCCTCTGTCTCTCTCTGCCATCTATAAGTTAGTGGAACTGAAGGCACAAGCAAACTAAGAAAAACAAAAAAAATTAAAAAAAAAATGACTAACGGCAACCACGAACTGAGTGCGAAGTTTTAATATAGTAAAACCACAACAATGAGAACAACAAATCCTTTAAGCGCTTTTCGTTTGTTCGAGGAACAAACTTCTTCAGAAGTAACAAACACCAACAGCTGCAAACAATTTAAACCCAAAAGTGCGGGAAAAAATTATGTTTACATAACTAATTAAAGAAAAATACGTAAAATAAACATTTTACTCTTATTTTAAAAATATATTTGTTGTCATCTACTATCACACAAAAATTCTTTTATGAATAAAAACCTTATAAAACAAAAACATATATTATAAATTATTATTATTATACAAAAAAACTTATAAAACAAAAACATATATTATAAATTATTATTATTATATCTATTATATTAGTCACTACCCTAGTGTCAACTCTCTCTTAGGTAGCTATACTCTTTGTTTTTCTGTTTGTGGTTTCCTTTTAACTGCTTGTATCTTACTGCAAATACCTGTGTATACCTCGCTATCACATCTCTTCCTTCTCTGTCTACACCTTTCCACCTCTTCTACTTACCTGCTTACTCTCACTGTGTGCTCATTACTCTTTCCCCCTCCTGGCCTGCTGATTGTTTCTTGTGGTGACTCTTCCTGGCCAATCCCACTCTGTTTGCTCCCCAACCATCCCCAATATAATTTCCTTTATACCTAACCACCTAATCCCTTCCTCCCCTAACTCCACCCCTTCCTGTCTGCTATAACATTCTAAACTACTTACCCTCCCCTACCTATCACTTCATACTTTAGTCTGCTGCAAATCCTCCTCCTTTCTACATATCCCCTACTCCCCCTACAGGTTGTTTCACTTAAATTTAACTTCAACTCTCTAACAGGTCCAACAACTTACTTTTCCTAGTTCCTTATCCACTCCTCAACTCCATCCCAATCCTACTTCCCCACCTTAGGCCATGGCTTTTGCAACCCTCTCCATTTTCCTTTTGTCTCCATTACTTCTCCTTCTCATTCTTACATCTTCTATTACTCCGTTACCACCTGTCCATACAGATCCCACTAATCCCTATACTAACTGTTTCTCATCTCTGCAGTACTCTATTACAATCTCCTCCTCTATCTTTTCCATGAACATTCCTGTGCCTAAATTCAAATGTCCTTCCCCTCACTCTCTAGCATCTAAAAACAAGATTAAGTACTTGACTTACAACCCATTTAATTTCAAACTTTACCAACTTCATGTAGCCCTGCTTCTATCAGGAGACATGTATCCAAATCCTTGGCCCATCCATCACCCCACCATGCATAACTCTACCTCTCCCCGCTTAATAATAAACTCATCCTCTCCAAACAAACATATTTCCTTTTACTCTATGAATGCCCATAGTATTCTAAACAAAGTTAGTGAAATCCATGCCTGGATAGCCTTCCACACCCCTGATGTCATCACCCTAACAGAGACTTGGAAAAAACCCCAAACCTCTGATAAAGACATTCTCCCCCTGGTTATAATATACTCTGCATAGATCACCAAAACAAAAAAAGGGGTGGCGTTGCCATCCTCTACTCCAACCATCTCACCATTACAAGCATTATGAAACCTATCCCATCCTTTTCTCCTGCTGAACTACTTACAGCTAACCTTAAAATAAATGACCACACCACTATCACTGTAGCAGCCATCTATATTCCTCCAGGAGACAACATTCCTCTGCTCGAAAATATTCTTTCATACTTTTCTCAACACATCCCCAATGAAACTATCCTCCTTGGGGGATGTCAACATTAGCTGGTTAACTCTCAGTAATCCAAACTCTAATACTCATATTAATTTATATGGCTTTACACAGTTAATCTCCCAACCTACCCATACAAACAACTCTCACACAACTAGTACTCTTATATAAGACTGGATACTTGTATCTAATCCTTCCAAATATCATAACCCTGGAACCCTACCAAACAACCTGAGTGATCACTCCCCTATATAAGTGCTTAGGTTCACTCCCCACTTCTCCAAACCCCTAAATTTACCACTTGTCGCAAAATCTCTAACTTCCATGCAGAAACCTTTAAAGCCCTCCTCTCTAAAGTAAACTGGAAATTCCTTACCCAACTCCCACTAGAAGAAGCAGCCCTAGCTCTCAACTCCACCTTCCTTAGCATCTTAGACTCACTTGCTCCCCCTCGCAAAGTCCGAATTAAGTCCACCATATCTCCGCAGCTTTCAAAATCCACTCGTACCCTTATGATAACTAGAGACAAACTATGGAAAAATGGTCACAAACTAAGCTCTCTGCAGACTTACAAAAATATAAAGAACTCAGAAATCTGACAACAAAGACAAAAAGGACTTCTGTAGCAAACCTCCCACAGCTCTACAATCTAATCCTAAAAAATTCTGGAACTCTATTAACCAAATATTACATCCCGGTAATCTTAGCGCCTCCAATCCATGCCCAGACAAGACCTCTGAAGAAAATGCAACTATCTTCAATACCTATTTTTTTGATTCAATATCTAAGCTATTGAATCCTAACCCAAACTCCTCTACTACTAACATTTCCAATGTTTCTGAACCTACTCCTAATACTATCTCCTCAAATACCTTCTCCCTCAAACCTGTACCTACTAGCTACATCAAAACTCCTACTCTCTAAATTAAAACCATGCTCAGCATCAGCTTACAATACTCATTCCACTTTTCTTCTTCTAGCAGCTGACTCTCTTGCTCTCCCTGTATCTATCCTAATTAATTGCTCTCTCTCTGAATCTAAAGTCCCTTCCATCTGGAAACAATGCTACACTCTACCTATACACAAAGGAGGTAACTCCTCAGATATCTCCAACTTTAGACCTATCGCTATCCTCTCCCCTCTCTCTAAAGTACTATAAAAATGTATTCATAAACAAGTTATGCAGGATCTAATACAGGAAAATCTGCTTACACCCACTCAACATGGCTTCAGACCCAAACATAGCACCACTACAGCTCTATTATCCTTCCTCAACACTGTCTCTATAGCCATGGATGACCATAAACTTATTTCTTGCCTATTCTTGGACCTCTTAAAAGCTTTCAACACTATCTCACATTCTCTTCTGCTGCAGAAACTGCATAACCTCAACTTCTCCTCTGATACTGTTGCATGGTTCTCCAGCTACCTCACTGAGAGATCTCAATCAGTGAGATGGCACTCTGCACTCTCCCCTCCTCTCCATGTCAAAATGGGTGTACCTCAAGGGTCTATCCTAGGGCCTTTACTTTTTAATATCTTTACTAATCAGCTCTATATCTCCTGTCCTCAGTCATCTGTAGTGCAATACGCAGATGACTCTACAGTCATCACTGCAGCCAATTCTCCCTCTAAGCTCTTCTCAGCTACTCAGGCATCTTTTAACTTAGTTGAAGCATGGCTCTCCAACAACCAGCGCATCCTTAACCCTAGAAAAAACAAAGCTGTTACTCTTCCTACCTAAAAAGTTCAACAATATTAAACCCTCTTTGTCTATTCAGTCCCTTAATAACACTCCTATTCAGGTAGAATCCAGTATAAGCTCTCAGGTGTAACCATTGCCGATCAGCTTAAATTTGACTTGCATGCTAATAACTGTATCAAAAAGACTCATTCAAAACTAGGGCTCCTTTATCGTAACAAGAAATTCCTTACCTCTGAAGCCAAGATTACTCTCTCTCTTATCTACCTTCTACCCAGTCTAATGTACAATTCTCAAATTCTCACAAAACTTAACTCAGCACTCCTGACCAAACTCGAATCTACCTACAACAAGGTAGCTAGATTTGCTGCCCAACAAACCTACAAATCCCATCACTGTCTCTCTCTAAAACACCTAAACTGGCTTGAATTACCCCACCAGCTTCTTCTCTCTCAGCTCCAGATCATCCATTCCATCTTATACCAGCCTTCCTACTGCCCAGCACTATCCCTTCTCATCTCCTATTATTGTCCCTCCAGACCTCTCCGAAGCTCTAACCAAGATCTACTACAAATCTACAAACCCAAGTCTAAATTTGGATGCAACATGTACAGCTATCACCCCACTATTGCCTGGAATAGGTTCCCACTAGAAATCAGGACCCTTACACATCCCAAACAATTTAAGACAGCCACCAAAGAGCACTTTAAAAGTCACTGGTCCTGCCACTGCACTGTCCCTCCTTAACATCCCCTACTTCTCATACCTTAATCTACTTTCTGCCAATAAATCTGCCCTTAACTCACTCTTCTCACTAGCTCTCTCTAATCTTCCTTGACTACTCTTTCTACCGTCTTCTAAAATCTATTAAGCAAATTGCTTCAGAGAAACATTATATTGTATTTGTCTTGCCTTCATGCAACTATATCATGATAAAACTGGGTTTTTATAACCACTTACCCCAAAAACTAAAGTCATCTTAACGACATATTTCTTTTTATACATCTTGAAATAGTTATGCTATACTCCTGATTATTGACACTGTATAACATTGTATTGCTACTTAATGCCTTGCAATAATCTTGTAACATTGCTGTTTAATGCTAATTTATAATGAAAATTGTATAATATGTTGGAGCTTTTCTCCCTGGGCCTCCGCTGAAAAAGGGCTCTTCAGTTCAGTCGGACAATTCCGGTCAATTAAATGTAAAATAAAATATTATGTATGTATGTGTGTGTGTGTGTGTGTGTGTGCGTGTGTGTATATATATATATATATATATATATATATATATATATATATATATATATATATACATACACACACACATAAACACACACATACATATGCATACTGCTCACATTGTTTGCTTGTGTCATTTTTCCTGTTTATTACTCTTCACAAGTGTGCTTATTTTCTAAAGTAAACTAATAAAGCTGAAGTTGAAGTCAAAACATTCATAAAGTAAACAAAGTGGGGCAGTAAGTAAACTCAGAACATGAAAATGTCATCACCTAGGGAACACTACCACTTGAAAATTAGTCATGTTTATTAGTACTTTATTTGGAAGTCTCCCTGATGGAAGGACTTACTGAACATTTTATTGTTCTAATGAAACAAAGTAAACTTGTTTCAGTATATACACCATAAGAGCAAATGCTTGAGCATTATGATCACAGCTTCTAAGTAATACTTTTATCCTCCTGAATTAACTGCAGGTAGATGCCTGTAATTCTGGTGTCTGATTTTCAGGATGTCCCCAGAAAAGAGCTGGTCCATATGACAAGGACAACAGTACCAGAAGAAAAGGGACAGTAGACAGTCACATCACCATTGCCTTGGAGGATGACCAGGTAATGTTAACAGCTAGCTCAAATCTCCAGGTAAGGATTGTTCAGCAAAAAGAAGTTCAAGCTTGGGCTTTGATTCAAAAGTTGGCTTCCAGTAAAATAAATCATATGTATTCAGATGTGATTTAAATAAATGAAATACTGAGCAAATGTATCAACTCAAATAGAGTAACAGTTGCATAGGCTGAACTTATCATAACAGTAGATGTTCATATGCTCACTGCTGTAGTAGCCTTAGCTCTATGGGTTATATCCTACCAAGGATATAATGGCTGGACAGCTTCCAAAGCTAGAGCTTCAGGGCACCTTCGATGTGTCCAAAATGCCTAACAGCTCTAGCTTAGCTGACTAAAACATAAGTTTGGAAGTAAAGCCCTTCAGAGTTTTCTTACCAGCAAAAAGAGAGTGGCTGATCCCTGAAAGGGCTATTCCAGGAACAATAAAACCTAAATGTCCACACCCTGGCTCAAAAAGACAGCAAAAAAACTGGGGAGATGGAGGGAGTAACTACTGCAGCAATGATTATTCATACACCTACTGTTATGATAAGGACAACTTACACAACTGTAGTATTTATTTATTTATTTTCTTTTGCTTACTGGGAAAGTCTGACTGGGGAAAAGACCCATTTTCAGTGGAGGCCCAGGGAGAAAAGACCCAATTACATAGATACCTATTAGGAGTAAAGTTACAGTGGTAGAATAAGAGTGTGGAGGATAACTCTATAACATAGAAAGTGCTTACTAATTGAGTAAGCAATGGCAGAATAAGTAATTGCCATATACAATGTACATTTACAGACTAGAATAACACTGGTCAATCCATCTATACAATATATACACATAAAAACAAATCACAAGTAGAGGAAGATGAAGTAATGAAACAATTAGGTCATAAGAGTTGAACATAACATGGAAAAAAGATTATCTGAAAATAAAATAGGTGGCATATCATCAGAGGTAAGTTACACAGAGTCTTAGAAATGGTAGTAGCACTGAATCTTAAAAATGGGAGTAGAGAATAGTACATCCGATTGATGATTTTATACAATATATATATATATATATATATATATATATATATATATATATATATATATATATAAGTTGACCATAATCTTGTCTGAATTCACATAGGGAACACTCAGAGTAAAAGTGTATGAAAGGGAGATAGGCAGGAAGGCAGGTAGTAGGGTAGGCTTGACAGATAAAGAATAAGAGAGGACATAGCATGGTAATGACATAAAAAGGGAAGAAGATTTAGCCTGGCTTAGTGCAAGGGCCGAGCCAGGTGGTTAAATATTCCTTACGTAGTGGTTTGAATGTGGATGTGTTAGTAGTACTAAGTATAGTGTAATACAAAGAGTTCCAGGAATTTGGTAATTTGTTGGAGAACAGTGAATCTCCATGACTATTACTAGATCTGGTTACTTTTAGTTGGGGTTTGCTAAAGGATCTTAATGATCTGCACTGGGAGTTGGGCTGAACTAGGTCTTTGAGTGGTTGGCAGTTATCAGGATGGTGAAGGATGGAGTGAGGGAAAATTAGTTGGTTAAAGGATACAAGATTAGGTAGTTCAATCCATTTTAGTTGGTGTAGTGCTTTGCTGTGATTTGATCTCTAGGAAAGGTTTGAAGCAAATCTGGCGATTTTATTACAGCAGATAATAATAAGTAAACTATATAATGCTGAGTTTTGGAGTAGCATAGTGTTTGTCTTTTTATTGTAAGTTAAGTTGGATTATGGTGATGGGGTAGAGATGAGTGAAAGAGGTTGTGTATATGAAGGTGAGAAGGTTGGAGTAACAGATAGTGAGCAAACACTGGTAGACTGAGACCAGTTAAGTACTATTAGTATGTAAGCTGTGATTGGTCTCTAGTGAGAGGAATGCTGTGATTGGTTGCTAGTGAAAGAAATGTTGTGATTGCTGGATAGTGAAAGAGGTGTTAACTTAGTGGTTAATAATAAATATATTAGTAGTGGGGGTGTGTGGGATTTGGGAGTAGGGTAAGGGAATGAAGCAGGTTGAACTGCAAGGTAAACTGGATACCAAAGAAAAAAACAATCTGCCAACCTGAGAGCCGCATGTCATTACCAAGAGATTAACAGGAGAAGTTAAACAGTTGCTTGCCACTGGCTTAAAGAGCTACTTAGACCATTTGGAAAGTGGCTGCAAATCCAGTAAGGAATAAAAAGTTAATTAGTATTGTTTAATCAAAATGAGGACTCAAAATGGAGAAACCAATTGTTTTGGGGTAAGGGGGAGCTGTAGTGTCCCTGTTAGTATGACAATACCCTGATGAAGACTACAAACAAACTAAGCAAGTTTAAGTAATGAAGAGGAACACACACTGCAGCAAAATAGAGAAACTGTTGTTGATGTATTTTTTTTTGGTTGGTTAAAGTTCTCTCTTATTTAGCATTAGCTCCGTTCTTGTTGTGGATATTCAGGTATTTGATTCTAGCGGGGTAGCGACTCATGATTGTTTTTGGGAGAGGGGACTGCAGCAAAAATTAATGTTTTGTTTTTTTTTTTTTGGTTGGTTAAGGTTCTCTTTTATTTAGCATTAGCCCTGTTCCTCTTGCAGATATTCAGGCATTCAACTCTGGTGGTCTAGCAACTCATAATTGTTTTTGATAAAGGAGACTGCAGTCAAATAGTGAAACTGTTGTTGATGTGTTTTTTTTTTTGGTTGGTTAAGGTTCACTCTTATTTAGCAGTATCCCTGTTTCTGTTGTGGATATTCAGGCATCTGGCTCTGGTGGGGTAGCAACCCATGATTGTTTTTGGTACAGGGGTTGGCAAGCACACAAAGTGAGACACAGTAACTCCTACTGCCTTGTACAACTGTTTTAAAAACAGTTCATCATACTGATTTACTGACTTATTGTGATACGTTGATATCACTTACTGTGATATCAACATATCACAGTATGTTCATTACACTGATCACTACTGCAGCAACCTTAGCTACAGTATGTGGGCAGTTTACCATACCTAACTACATCTGGGAGGTGGAAGGAGAATATTTCAAGAACCCCTGGAGAATGGTCCTAATAAAGCCTGAACTGGACGTAGAAAAGGAATCAAGATTATAGTGCTTTGTAAAAGTATGTACAGAGGACCAAGTAATGGCTTCTAGAATATTTCTAAAATCCAACCCTTTTCCAAAAAGACACAGATAAAGCCAAGGCCCTGGTAGAGAGGGCTTTGACCCTGCCTGGAATAGCCTTGTTATAGTGAGTATAACAAAAAGTAGAAGCATTAGACAACCATTGGAAAATTGCCTGTTTTGACACAGATTGTCCGTTCTTCTTACCTCAACAAGAAATAATCAACTGATCCGAAGTTCCGACAGACACAGTTCTGTCAAGATAGTACCAAAGTTGTCTGTGGGCATCTATGCTATGGAGTATACTTTCTTCCCCATTTTTAGATTCAGTAAAGAACATGGGGAGATCGATAAGTTGGCTTAAAATAAACTTGATAAGTAAGGTAAAAAACTGCAAAATTACAGCCACAGAGTCACCAATGAGTGTACTGTCACCTCCAAAGGAATATATAGAATCCAACGTTGTACAGCTCCACGATATCAGTAAGAAATCTCTCCACAATGCCAAGAAAAAGTAACTTTCATTTATTCAATACAAAACAACAAAATGCCAATGTATCCATGGGATACATTGGTGTTTTGTTGTTTTGTATTGAATAAACGAAAGTTACTTTTTCTTGGCGTTGTGGAGAGATTTCTTACTGATATCGTGGAGCTATACAAAGTTGGATTCTATATATTCCTTTGGAGTTGACAGTACACTCATTGGTGACTCTGTGGCTGTAGTTTTAAAATAAACCTGGATACTCAAAGAAACCCTGTCCCTATGAAAAATGAGGTAGGTTTGACTCACCGTAAGAGCTTGCGACTCACAGCAGCCAGTAAAACTGTGTTCCATGTTAAGAACCTCAAGTCTGCCAGATTATCTGGTTAAAATGGAGCACATGTGACTTGTCTAACACAAAATTAAGACCCAAGGAGGGGCCACAGGGGCCACCAGTTTACTTGCTGGCCTCTTATGCAAAACCCGTTTTGACATGAGTTTGTTTTGAAAGAAGAGGATCTAAGGGCAAACATGTTGAAGTGTCTGAAAAATGAACCTTCATACTGGAATAAGAAATGCTGTAGGATAGTAACTCACACAAATGTTGTAAAACCAGACTGCTAGCCTTGAATGGGTGCCAGTTATGTTGCTGGCACCAACTAGAAAACCTTTTCCATTTGCTAATATATGATTTTCCAGTAGCAGGCTTTAATGTCTCCATTAGTACCTGTAACACATACTCTGTAAACAGTTGCCTAAGACCTTATCATGCAGGCAGTCAACTGAAAATGACTGATGTCAAAGTGTATCAAAACACCTCTGTTCTTGTGTGAGTAGATCGAGTCTGTGAAGAAGCTTGTGGTAATCGCCCCTGACTATTTCCGAAAGAAGGGAGAACTACAGTTGCCTAGGCCAGAAGGGAGTCACCAAAACGATCTTAGGGGATTCCTTCTAAATCTTCAGACGTACCCTAAATATTAGTGGAAAGGGTGAAAAAGCATACAGAAACATTCCTGTCCAAAGAAGAGAAAAGGCATATGTCTTCCAGGCCTTCTTGCACAGAGTACTGGAACAGAATCTTGCCAGTTGTTGTTCAAAGATAAGGCAGAAAGGCCTACTTGAGGAACTCCTCATAGATAGATCAAATGTTGGAAGACCCCTCTTTGATCTATTTTTTTCATGAATGTCTGCCCTGGTCCTACTTAGCTTGTCTGCCACACAATTTTGCTCTGAAAGATTGTAGGATGCCTGTAGAGTGACATTGTGCTGTGAAGTTTTACACCAAACTAACATGGCTAGTCTGCAAAGCTGGTATGACCTGGTTAACCCTTGCTTGTTGATGAACCACATGGCTGTGGAATTGTCTAAAAACACTTTGAAGAGGTCCTGGGGGCCAAAAATGGCCTTAATTAGGACAAGCATCTCCTAGATATTTATGTGCATCTGCCCTTGGTGTCCTACACCCTTGCAATTTTATCCAAACTGAAACTTCTCCCCAAGCAAAGGCCAAAGCATCTGTGGTGACTGACTGCTTAGGGGAGACCTGGATTTAAGGATATCTGTTGTCTCCACCAAAAGATTACTCTTCTGACAAACCCCAGTAATGGGATTTGAAAAAAGGGTGTTTATGGTGTGACCAAAGAGATTTCAGATACCACTTTATCTTTCTCTTATGTAGTCTTGCCAGGATTATCATGACAATCATAGATGCCATGAGACCCAAAATCCTGAGGTATTTCCTCACAATGACTGAAACTGACAGGAAAGCCTTACAAACAGATCTAAATAAGGATTTATTTTTTCTCCAGTGGAAGAAAAGCTCTTTGAACTAAGTTATCTAGTCGATATCCAGAGAACACAATCCCATGTGAGGGAATCCAGAAATGATGTCTGAATGCTCTCTTGGAGTTCCAGCTTGTATAAGAGATCTTTCACCAGATAAGCAAGTCGTCTAAATATGGAAAAATGTGGATACCCTGTTGCCTGCAATGAGCTATAACTGCAGCTATTCACTTTGTCAACACTCTTGGTGCAGAGGATAGTCCAAAGGTTAAGGCAGAGAACAAATAATGTCATCCACACATACAAAACCTTAAGAAACATATGAAGAGATAAAGTACAGTTGTGTACACTTACCATAAATGTAGATGTTCGAGTGTCTTCACTGTTGCAGTCATGACTGTAGGGTTCTCCCCTGCCGGCAGGCAGTCCTCGGTCAGCCAGAATCCCAAAGTCAGGGTCCACCGTCGGCTGTTCAGCCATGCTCCCTGACATCAGAGTGCCAGGAGTACAAAACTGACAGCCGACGCCATGTTCTCTAGTTTTTCTTGCCCCAGATGTCAGGAGTCCAAAAATGAATAAGGTCCCATACCCTTTGCAAATACACCTCAGAAGAATGGTGAAAAAAGGAACCACACAAAAGTAAAAATAAGAGGGGATAGGAGGGAGGGAAACCCAGACTGCAACAGTGAAGACACTCGAACATCTACATTTATGGTAAGTGTACACAACTGTACTATGTTCATCGTGTTTCACTGTTGCAGTCATGACTGTAGGGTAGAATCCCAAAGCAGAATGAAAGGGAGGTGATCATAAAGAAGAAGGGGCGGCTAAAAAGCCCTGCAAGACTGCAGAAGCAAAGTCTGCCCTAGACTTAGAGTAGAGAGGGAGATTGTAGTGCTTTGAAAAAGTATGCACTGAACTCCAAGTTGCAGCTTCCAAAATATCTTTGGTAGGAACTCCCCTGAGGAAGGCAGCGGAAGTGGCAGCAGCTCTGGTGGAATGAGTCCTTATACTCCCTGGGATTTGCTTTCCATGGTGTGAATAGCAAAATCTGATTCCATGAGCAATACATTTAGAAATGGTCTGTTTTGAAATGGCTTTACCTTGGGAACTTGAAGCATAAGAAACACATTGCTCTGATTTCCTGATGTCCTTGGTTCTGTCCAGGTAAAAACGTAGTTGTCTGTGTACATCCAAGGAATGTAAGATCCTTTCCCCTTTATTTTGAGGAGTGGGGAAAAAAGTTGGCAAGTGAATAGTTTGATTTAAAGCCACTTTGAAAACCACCTTAGGCATGAAAGTAGGATTAGTCCTTAAAGACGGTCTTGATGAAAAATAATATAAGGTTCCACAGCCATAAGAGCTTGCAATTCTGAAACTCTCCTGACAGAGGTCAGAGCTAACAGGATGGCTGTTTTCCAAGATAAAAACTTGATGTCAGAAGTGGCAGCAGGCTCAAAAGGAGGTAAGGTGAGCTTTTCCAAAACATAGTTGAGATCCCAAGCAGGAATGGGAGGAGATCTAGGGGGCCTTAAGTTCTTAGCTCCTGTGAGAAACTGTCTCATGAGCTGATGGGAAAAGATTGGAGAGTCTGTATTATAATGAGCAGAAATAGCAGAGGCATGTATCTTAATGGAAGAGTAAGAGAGACCTTTATGTAAGAGGTCTGTCAGGTAAAGTAAAATCAAAGGAATGTTAGGAAGAAGGGGATCAGAATCCTGAGCCTGCATCCAGGAACAAAATCTTTTCCATTTTCCTGCATAAGATTTTCTAGTGCTAGGACGTCTGGGCTTCTAAAATGACATCCATAACCTGCTTGGGTAGGAGAGAATGAATCAAAGATCCTGGATTAACCAGGCCGCCAGGCTGAGTGTTCTGACATGGGAGTGTAGAACCTGACCCTGGTGTTGGGACAGAAGGTTCGAAGTCTGTGGTAAAATCCAAGGGGGCTCCAGACAAAGGTTTTTCAGAGTTGGGTACCAAAACTGTCGAGGCCAATTTGGGACCAGCAAGATTATCATCTTGGGCTTGTCTTGTTTGATCTTTAATAATACCCTTGGAAGAAGAGGAAGAGGCGGAAAGGCATATCCCGAGAGGTTTCTCCAACTGAATGATAGTGCATCCACTTTCCAAGCAAGTTTGTGGAAAGTCCTGGTGCAAAAAATCTGTAGTTGATGATTGAGGTGGGATGCAAAGAGGTCTATGTGAGGACATCCCCAGACTGCTGTTATCATCTTGAATATTTCGGTGTCCAGCATCCACTCTTGTGGGTCCAAAAGGTTTCTGCTCAGACTGTCTGCCAGGAAGTTTTGCTTCCCTGGTAGAAACTGAGCTTGAAGGTCCAGATTGCAAGCTAGAGCTGTGTTCCACAGATCCATGGCTAGTCTGCAAAGGGGGTAGGAATGAGATCCTCCTTGCTTGTTTATGTACCACATAACTGTGGTGTTGTCTGTCCGTATCAGTAGTTGTCCTGGTTGAAGAAGATTCCTGAAGGCCAATAGGGCTTTCTGAACGGCTAACATTTCCTTTAAATTGATATGCAGGTGCTTCTGATCCTTTGTCCAAAGGCCTTGCAGATAGTTGCCCTGAAAATGGGCTCCCCAGGCATAATCTGAGGCATCCGTGGTTAGTATCTGAGTGGCAGGAGGCAGGCAGGAGGGTTTTCCTTTGTTTAGAGTACATGCGTTGGACCACCAAAGGAATTCCTTTTGAAGACAAGGCAGGACGGACATCAGTATGTCTAAACTGTGGCAATGCTGAGACCATACACTTTTTAGGTACCACTGTATTTTCCTCATATGTAGTCTTGCATATGGTACGAGAAGGATGCAGGAGGCCATGTAACCCAAAGCCTGCAGGAATCTCCTTGCAGATAGCTGAGTTAAAGTTGTCAAGGTTTTGAAAGTTGAAGCCAGCTGTAACTGTTTTTCGTACGTCAGAAATGCCATCTGGGTTGTTGTGTTTAGAGAAGCGCCCAGAAAAATTATCTGTTGTGAGGGAGTCAAATTTGACTTTTTTACGTTTACAGTGAATCCCAGGAACTTGAGAAGATTCTGAACAGACTGTAGATGCTGGAGTAAGACATCCTTGCTGTCTGTCTGAATAAGACAGTCATCCAGATAAGGGTAAATCTGAATTCCCTTAAGTCTGCAATAAGCTACTACTGGAGCCAGGCATTTGGTGAAGACCCTGGGCGCAGTAGACAATCCAAAGGGCAGCGCAGAGAATTAAAAGTGCCTCGATCCGGCTTTGAATCAGAGGTATTTTCTGCAGTCCTGCCTGATGGGAATGTGTAAATATGCCTCCTTTAAATCTAAAGTTACCATCCATGCATTTTTGGTCAGCATTGGAAGTAGCCGCTGTAGAGTAAGCATCTTGAATTCTGGTATCTCTAGAAAAGTGTTCAAGACTGACAGATCCAGAATGGGTCTCCATGAATTTTGCTTCCTGGGGACTAGAAAGAGCCTTGAGTAAAAACCTTGTCCCATCTCTGAAAGTGGAACTAGTTCTATGGCTTTCATAGCCAAGAGAGCTTCCACCTGGTTTAAGGCCTCTGTCCATTGATGTTTTGGAAGATCTGGCCATCCGCTTGGCCTTGGTAGGATATGAAAATGGAATTTGTAACCTCTTGAAACCACATCCAGAACCCACTTGTCTTGGGTTATACGAGTCCAATTTTGGTGAAAAAGAGAAAGTTTTCCTCCTTGAGGGGATTCCAGGCAAGAAGTTCCTGCAGCCCAACAGAGGGAGTCATTGAGTCTGTTTCCTATGAGCTTGCGACCTGTCCTCTCCTCCCCTAGGGGTGGAAGCAGTCCACTGTCTTGGTCTATAAGAGGCTTGTGTTTGAGGCCTTCCTCGGGAGCGTCTGTATCTACCCCTCTGAGGCCTGTCTGAATTGGGAAAGGACCAATGTTTAGTAGGCCAATTCCTACTAAATCTGGGTGGCTGTACTTGTAAGAAATCTTTAACTGTTTGCATGGATTTTGCCTTGTCCTCCATCTTTTTAATCACCTCTTCAGCTTTAGATCCAAACAAAACATTATGCTGAACAGGAGCATCCAATAATTTAGCTTTTACTTGATCTGGCAAATTTTGTTCCTTTAACCATGCATGCCTTCTAATTACTGTGCCAGAGGCAGCAGCCCTACAAGAATCCTCCAAGGCATCAAATCCACAGTGTAAACCATGCTTCCCAACTTGTTCAGTGGCATGCATTAAGTCATGTAATTCCTTATCATCTGCACAGGCGGAAATGGAAGTTAGCTTTTGTTTTAAAACAGACAGGAGAAATTGCTGGTATTTCAGCATATGAAACTGACAGTTTAAAGCCCTAATAGATAAAGTAGCAGAAGTGTACACTTTTTGCCCCATCTTTCTAAAGATCTGGAATCCTTCTCAGTGGGAATGGGGTTTTTAGCAGAAGCGGCCTTAACTCCCTTAGGACCCTGAAAAATTGTTTCAGGGTCAGCAGTAGGGTTCTTGTATAAAAACTGGTGGGAATCAGGAACCCTGTAATATCTGTCACGCTTAACAGGAGCTGGAGGAAAAGAGTCAGGGGTTAAGTTAGCCTCCGAAAAAGCATCATCCACAATATCCAAAATAGGAGGAATAGCCAGGGGTCTATGTTGGGGAAAAAGAAGAAAATCCCTTAGTCTTTTCTTAGATTCCAAATACTCCTGTCCTTCCCAGTGGAAATGTTCCCTCATTTCATGCAAAGTTTCCCCAAAAGAGAAGTCCTCAGGGGGAGAAGCTGAAGGAATGGATTCCTCAGCATCAGAATCCTCATAAGGAGGGAAAGAATATTGCTGGTCGGAAGAAGAAACTGAAGAAACAGAATCCTGATCAGAGGAGTAATAATAAACTTCCTGCCTTGGCCTTTTATCTGGAGGGGGATGTGAACCCCTAATCATAGTAAGTAAGTCCTCCGCCATCTTAAGTAACTGTTTCTGTGACTTGGGAGCTGGATCAGAAGAGGCCTGTGTTGCAGTCTTTGATTTGGAAGGAGTCTTTGCCTTTGGCTTTGCCTTTATTAGAAGCTGAGTAGGCCTGAAAACCCCTTCGGAAGCCGGTACCTGCACAGTGGCTCCAGACCCATCCGAAGGAGCATTGTCCGAAGGTCCTGCAACAGAAATATTCAAAGGCCTAGTTGGCTCCTCGTGGGAGTCCGTTTCTGCCATCGGTTCCGAAATGGCCGACGACAGGGGCTGCAAAAGCGCCTCACTGACAACGGCCGAACCTGAAGCTGGCTCTGCTTGAACGATATTGTCTGATTTGGATCTCGGAGGCCTGTCTTTGTCCTTGCGTCGTTTGTAAACTCCGGTAGCCGGAACCGTATCCGACGACATTTTGTAATTAAAACGCCTACCGAAGTAATGAAATGCAAAATCGTACCTTCGTTTAATTGTACGTTGATTGAATCTAGCACAAAACCGACAACTAGCTACGTCGTGGCCAGGGCCTAAGCAAGGAATACAGTAAGAATGAAAATCCTTATGAGGTATTTGCTTCCCACATGAAATACAATTATTAACTTTTTCTGACATCGGACTGGAGCAAGAAAAAGTTTCTAACGGGGTACTTAGCTTTGAGTAGGAAAAGAAAGTCTTCGGACTGAAGTTTGTTCAGAAAAAATTGTCAGGAGTCAGCCGACCGGCACTTGCGAACTGCTATCACCGCACGGCAAGAAAGACTGAAGAACATGGCGTCGGCTGTCAGTTTTGTACTCCTGGCGCTCTGACGTCAGGGAGCATGGCTGAACAGCCGACGCCGGACCCAGACTTTGGGATTCTGGCCGACCGAGGACTGCCTGCCGGCAGGGAAGAACCCTACAGTCATGACTGCAACAGTGAAACACGATGAGCATTAGGTTGTGAAGTAACATCATTTTAAATTAGGGCACCATAACAAACAGGTTTAGGAAAGAAATATCTACAACTGGTCTTCAAGCATTTTCTTTCTTTCGCATTAAGAACATCCTGGAATAAAAACCCTTCACCACTTGGGAAGGAGGAACTGGTTCTATCAGTCCTCAGGATAGCATGCGATGAAGAATAGGTGAAATGCAATAGTCTGATCTGGAGGATAAGGAATGACCCCCTGGAAAGGAGAAATTTCCTCCCATTGCTATCTGTAATCTTGATAAATGAAACTCAGAACACGTTTGTCTAAAGCAATCTGTTGTCTGAAAGAAAAACTGAAATTAAGACTTTCTGAAAGAAAAAGGGGGCCAGGGTGAGAGTGGATTCATTCAGACATATTGGACTGTCCTTGGTTTTGGAAGGAGAGATTTCTTTTTTGGAACTCCCTTGCCATTCCTTCTTAAATGTCTGTTAAGCTGAATTCTGTTTTCAGCCAAAAATGGAAGATGATAAAGAAAACCCCTTGGACAATTTAATAAATAAAAGCTGAAAATCTTAGAGATTCCCTGGAACAGCTTGCCCCTTTTATCACATTCACTCCTGCAGCAGAAGGGCCAAACACTAAATATCTATAGAAGGGAGAATTTAAAATTTCATCTTTAATACCAGTTGGAAGGTTCTGAAAATGCAGCCATGCAAACCACCTTAAAACAGTATAATTGGACATAGCCCTAGAAGAAGTATGAAAAGTCATACACACACTGCAAATAATAAGTAGTGACCTGTGCAAAGAAGAAACTAAGTTATTTACAGCAGATTTTTCCTCACAAGAAGAAACTGCAGATAACATATAGGTTCATAGGTACATACTAGGCTATCTGCCCTAGGGCATTTATAAGCCTAGCCAGAGTGTGTTTGGCTTTCGCCACCCATTTTAAATTAATTTTGCTATGCCCTTTTTCGAGGTTAGTATACTGTGCCTCTGTCTAACAGTGACACAGAAGTGATACCCGGGGTAAACCTACGATCTCCCATCCACTCATCAAGATTCCTCTTGAAGAGAGTCAATGAGGGACTCTGCCTAACCTGGACTGGGATTTTATTCCAGAGTGAAGGGAGCCTCTGGGTTATGAATCTGTCCCTCCAGCATGTCCTATTTATTTCAGTGCTGAGGTTCAAGTCTCTCGAGCGCATAGCTCAATGGGATTTGGATTTTCTGAGGTGCAGCATGTCCATTAATTCCGGGTTGGACATGGCCTTATACATCAGGCACAGATCACCTCTGAGCAGGCGGTATGCCACTGAGTAGAGCTGGAGTTTCTTTAACCGGGCAGCATATGGCATCTGTTTGAGCCCTATGATCCTCTTGGTGAGGTACTTTTGGGGTCTTTCCAGTTGCTGCAGGTGTCTGGTAAGGTACATCCCGAAAGGAGCATTGTACTCAATTATGGGCCTGATGAGGGATGAGTAAAGAGGCACGATGACCTCCCCTGATCTAGATGTGAATCCCTTCATGATTAGGTGGGCTATATAAAATGTTTTTCTAACCACTTTGGCCTTGTGGTTGTCAAATGAGAGATTGCTATCAACTTGGGTCCTCAGGTCCCTAATTACTTCTTCTGTACTTAATGGATTACCACCTATGTGGTAATTTGTGGGCACTTTGTTTATGCCAAAGGGGATGACGATACACTTTTTGGCGTTTAGCTTGAGGCCATGGCTCTGGCACCAGTTGTCTGTTTCTATGAGGCCCTTTTGGAGGATGCTCGGCTGGAGAGTCGATTATGGCGCCCAGTTTGCAGTCATCTGTGAACTTAGTCAGCCACAGTCCTTCCGTGTTGGCCTGTACCTCCAAGAAATATATACCGAACAAGAGAGGTCCCAGGACTGAGCCACTTGTAACTGGTTTGGAGTCTGACATGGCTCCAGCAATTCTAACCATGTGGGTTCTGTCCTTGAGCCAGTTTGCAACCCATCTAGTGACATAGGAGTTTATATTTAAGCTGGTGAGCTTATCTATAATGCCCGAGTGGGGTATTGTATCGAAGGCTTTTGCGAGGTCCAGGTAGGCTGTGTGGACCACCTTCCCCTCGTCAATGGCCTTGGTGACTGTTTCAAAGAAATCAACCAGGTTTAAGAGGCAGGATCTGCCCTTAACAAAGCTGAACTGGGTAGGATCCAGTGTCTGTAGGGCCCCAATATCTTTATTTATGAGGTCCATGATGATCCTTTCCATAGCTTTGCAGACCAAGCTAGTCAGGCTTATGGGGCGATAGTTTCCAGGATCCGTTGAGGCACCACCTTTGTGGAGAGGGACCACTGTTGCTGTGCGCCACTCTTTGGGTACATATCCTGTAGTAAGGCTAAGACTGAACAGTAGTTTTATGTTTGGGTTTAGCTCTTCTTGGAGTTCATGTAGGATGCAGCCCGGGACACCGTCTGGTCCCATTGATGCTGTGTTTTTTGCTTTGGAGAGGGCAGCTCTTACCTGAGCATCTGAGATGTCACGCGGGCAGCACTCTGCTGGGATCAATATTTGCCCTTTGGTGGGAGGGGGAGTTTGTGCTGAACCTGTCAGCTAGGATGTTGGCAATGTCTGTGGGTTCAGTGTATTTTTTGTCATTTTGGACTAATTCTGAGCATATCTGGGAATTCCCACCCAGGTTCCTAACATAACTAAAGAAAGCCTTGTGATTATCCTTAGTGTCTTGTGCAATTTTTCTCTCGAAGCTGGCCTTAGACGATTTTAGGAGTGCCCGTAGTTTTTTGCTAATACTGATCAGAGATGCCTTCCCTTTTTGGGATTTTGCTCTATCATGTAGTAGCTTCCTCCTTCTATTGTATAGTTTGTTTATGGCTGGGGTCCACCAGACAGGACGTCTGCCTTTGGAGGATTGGGTCTTGGTTTTATTTCGGATTGCATGATCCATACATTCCTGAAGGTGTTCATAGAATGCGTTTATAAAGGATTCTGCGGTCTGGGCCGTATTTTCCACAGGCCCGGGGGCTTTGAAGGATTCCACCTCGGTTTTGAGGAGTGTGAAATTTGCTTTAGAGAAGTTTTTCACTGTGGTTTTCAGGGCAGGGGGGGAGTCGGGATGTGAATATCCAGTGAGATTAGTTTATGGTCTGATCTTACCAGTGAGGGATACACTTCTGGTCTGGAGCATAGAATCCCCATGTTGGTGATGATCAGGTCCAGTATGTTTTCCCCTCTTGTGGGAGTGGTAACAAGTTGTTCCATAGCATTTGAGTTTATAAATTCTAGGAACCTTTGGGCTAGGGTGTTGGAGCTCGAGTAATGCTCCCAGTCTATGTTTGGGTAGTTGAAGTCACCCAATATAATGGTGTTTGGAGAGACCTTCATATTTTCCAGCATTCTCAGGAAGGCAGAGTGGGGTTCCGGGGTTTGGGAGGGTGGTCTGTAGCAGACTATAAACTGGAAGGCAGTTTTACCCACTGTTAGTTGCACATGGATATGTCTCTGATGCTTTGTGCTGTGCCACCAACCTGGAGGTGTGGGTATCTTTGACGAATATTGATACACACCCTCCTTTTGTGGTACGGTCCAAGTTTTGGGGCCGAAAAGCATGGTATGAGGTATAACCTGGTAGTGCTGGGGTGCTCTCGGGAGCCTTGAACCAGGTTTCTGTTACTGCACAGATATCGATGTTCTCCATGCTACGGAGAGTTTCAAGTGCGTGCATCTTGAGGTTTAGACTTCTGGCATTGAGTAGCATTACTCTTAGTTTCTTATCCCTTGTGATATCTATGGAGGTGGGTTTGTCTTTTGAGCCTTGCCTAAAAAAGGCACTATGGGGGTAGCAAGAGCCTTTGCCAATATCCGAAAGCCCAGGGGTGACAGGTGCAAGCCGTCCCTAGCGAAGCATTGTGGCTTGTCGAGCATGTCATCCTAGGCTGACAGGCATTGGATCCCCTTTGAATGACACCAATACTTAAGCCAATTATTGAAATTGATCATCTTGTCTTCATATTGTGGCATCATTCTTGGTGAGGGTAAGATGCTACTCAAGGTCAGGGTCATACCGGCCTGGGCTACATGCTCAGAGAGCTCCTCTATGTCTCTTTTCATGTAGTCCAGGGAGGTACGTCTCAGGTCATTCACACCAGCATGGACAATGACTGAGTCATATTTGTACTTGCCTTGGAGTGACCTGAGTGCTTGTGTTATGTGGCGGATCCTAGCACCTGACAGGCAGCTCACCGTGACCTTCTCCTTGTTCAGCCTGGTGAGTGGGACGTCAGTGTGCCTGACGATAGAGTCACCTATTACAAGTGTATCAGGTGTGTTGTTTAGCCTTAAGGGCTGTGACTGTTCGGCACACTGGCTTTGTGAGCTATGTGTTGCACGTGTTTTGTTTTGGGGTAGCGGTTGCTTGGGTGTCTGCTTTGGAGGTCTCTGCTGCTTAGGCAGATTTTTATTTAGAGCCTCCGAGTATGTTTTTGTGTGTTTATGTGTTTGGTTTGCTGTCGTGGTAGGTCTGTGTGAGACTGGAATTGTAGTGAGTGTGGTTTCCTTCTCCTCCTGACTGGTTTCGCCAGTACTGAGTTGAGAGAGCTTAGCCTCGAGTATGGCTATATGGTTGCATCTCTCACGTGTTGGAATTTGTTGGGAGGAGGAGAGGGTTGTCTGTGTACATGAGGCAGTTGTAACATTGCCTCAAGATTCCCAGATTCACCAGCTGGACTGGAGAGGAGATTGACAACTGACCTTTAGACATGCTAGAATAGTATTGGGAATTCCTTTATAACTGAAAAAAAAGGGCCAATGGGGAACGAGGTACTCAAGGGGAGTTTGTGAGGGTGTAGTGCTTTTAATATTTTAGTGCTGACTTATATAATTGCTTTAGTGAGCAAGTGCCAGGTAACTTAAATGCAATGTGTTTCAGGTAACTTAAATGCAAAAATGACAAACAGTAACTTTCTTTCAAGTGAAACAAGGAAATAAGTACAGTAAGCAATGCAGATATCATTAGGGATCCACAGAAGCACTGAAAAGCCGCATTTTAGGTGGAATTAACATTTCAGGGAAATAACAAGCAAACAAACAAGCAGCATACAAATAAAGCTAGATTCAGCAGGCCTGGATCTAGTCTATGCTACAGCAAACAAGGTGTACCAATTTCAGTAAGAAACAGTTCAAATATGCAGGCACTATAAGCCTTTAACCAGAAATTCCCAGCTCAGAAGGGCAGAGTCCAGCCTCTCCTCCCACAAGAGTGCAGACCACAAACCTTCTTAATGTAAAATAAATGGCCTGAAACCCAAGTGCTTAAACCAGAACTAATACACTTTTAGAATAACAGACACTGAGCCCTCAATCAGCAGTTCACAACTTAGAAGGATGTAAGCTACCTGTCCTGCCACCACAGTGCAGGCCACAAACCTTCCTAATGTAAAACAACTGGTCTGAAGCCCAAGTGCTTAATCCAAAAGACTTAGAATGATAGCTACACTTTAATCAAGTTACTACTAAGCAGTAATAAATACAATTGAATACTTTAAAGAATGCCTGGATTAGTGCTCAGGTTATACAAATAAAGCTAGATTCAGCAGGCCTGGATCTAGTCTATGCTACAGCAAATAAGGTGTACCAATTTCAGTAAGAAGCAGTTCAAATATGCAGGCACTATAAGCCTTTAACCAGAAATTCCCAGCTAGAAGGACAGAGTCCAGCCTCTCTTCCCACAAGAGTGCAGACCACAAACCCTTTTAATGTAAAATAATTGGCCTGAAGCCCAAGTGCTTAAAATAGAATTAATACACTTTTAGAATAACAGACACTGAGCCCTCAATCAGCAGTTCCCAACTTAGAAGGATGTAAGCTACCTATCCTGCCCTCACAGTGCAGACCACAAACCTTCCTAATGTAAAACAACTGGTCTGAAGCCCAAGTGCATAAACTAAAAGGCTTAGAATGAGTTACACCAAGCAGTAATAAATACAACTGAGTACTTTTAAGATGACGCAAAAGCAAAATAAAGTAAGAAGAAACACAAATACAGTAAAAGCAGATTTATTTATTTTTTTTTTTTTTGAGTGAGCAAATGAGATGGGCCCAGGAGTTACAGGACAGAAACAAGTGCAAATGCAGGCCTTCAAATCAGAAAGTTGAGAGAGATAGAAGACTGCCCAAAAGGCCAATAACTACAAATTCTGGGCCAGAACCACTCCTTATGTGGTAGACAGGTTACCTTGTGCTTACCACTCCCACTGACAAGCTAAAAGGCTTCCCTCCAACACAGAAAGGCTTGGGGGCTCAGAAGCTTACAAATAGTCCTGGATACAGCAAATCTGTATCTGGAACACTAATTACAGGAAAGGTAGGAAACAGGCTTACAATTTTTTTTTTCAGAAAAGTAGCAAAAACAGTAGTAAAAACAATTCACATGCAGTGCAAGCTGGCACACTTGAGTATGTAGCAATATTAGTCCACACATAGTTTGAAAAAATGTAATTAAATTAAAAAGGACTAAAAGCAAGTGCAGAAAGTGTTTATTAGGTAGAATGCGGTAAAGAGATGGGACTGGGGGAGTGTCCTAGATCAAATCTACAGTGGGGCGGGCACTGCAAAAGCCACCAAATTTAAACTACTACCAGAACAGGGAGGGGGGGTGTGTGTGGAAAAGTTTCAACAGAGATGTGAGGAATCAGAGTGCAAATTATAAAACCCAAAAAATATATACTGATCTCTGTATATTTGCAGAACACTAAGACAACAGATATCTAAGCAACAATTTAGCTCTATAATACAGAAAAATACAGAAAAATATACTCAGCTCTATATATTTGCAGAAAGTCTTGTAAGGCTGTTCCACTTTAAATGCAGACTGCTGCTATTAACAGTTCAAATTAAGGGAACCTTGAGTAACAACACAGAAGCAATAGAAACCACAATGGGGGGGGGGGAGTTTCAAGAGAGATGTCAGGAATCAGAGTGCAAATTATAAAACCCAACAAATATATACTGATCTCTGTATATTTGCAGAACACTAAGACAACAGATATCTAAGCAACAATTTAGCTCTATAATACAGAATAATACAGAAAAATATACTCAGCTCTATATATTTGCAGAAAGTCATATTTCTTATACTTTCACAATTTGTCAGAACAAACGGACACATGAACCTGACAATTCCAAATTCTGAAAACCAAAGTTGCAGAAGTATACACTTTTTCTGACACCTATCAATAATTTTCCCTATTTATCAGAAAAAGTAGGAATGGAATTAACTAAGTGCTTATCAGCAGCTGGAGGCTATAGCTGCTGGATCAGGAATACTGTACAAAAATTTAAAAGGCTGAGGAATTTCTTTAAACAAAAAACATCTTTATTAAATTATCATTTATGACATAGGCAATCATACATTTATATAAATGAAAACATACCATATTGGTAAAATTATAGTTGCAAACACTATATATCACTTATAATCTACCTAATCACTGCCCGTCAAACATTACATACTTAATTTAAGTCCTGCCTTCTTTTAAATCTCATTCCTCCTCTGTATGTATTGTTCCCACAATTCCCATTTTTTCTATGTAATTTCTTCCTACCCTTTTTCTAAAGATCCTAATTCCAGTTGCTTTATCCATGTTACTATATTCACTACATCTAGTACAGCTGGTTTAGACTTTGATTTCCATTTTCTAGTAATTGCTTTTTTTGACAGCCCCCATAATTAAACTCAGCAAGGCCTTACTATGTCTAGGCAATTCCGATTCTGTATCACAGCTCGGAAAAATAATTTCCCTAGATACATCAATTTGCACATCCAGTATCTCTGATAAGAGTTGTCTGCAGGGAATCTTTAAAGTCTCTCAACTCATTACACTACCAGAAAATATGGTCTGAATTACCTATTTCTTCCCCATCACACCTTCAACATTTACTACCTCCCTGAGGAAAAATTCTCTGGAGTCTACACCTGGGGTATAAAAATACCTATGTAAACATTTCCAAGCAAAAATCCTAAGTCTTCTAGATTTGTTGCATATTTGGGAGACACACATATATACAACCCATTGTTTCTTTGTGAAATGCTTATCCAGTCTCTCTCTGAACTCCTCTGATTGATTCTTGCAGTTATAATGCAATATTTTATACACACCACTAAGTATTCCTTTTTTAACACCAGCTTCTGTGCTAGATTCCACTAAAAATTCCACCAGTGCTGGCAGCTGGCTGATTAGCAGGGAAACTGCAGGCAGTAACACACACATCCTCTAAAGCTGGGTGTAGGTTCTTAAAAGTCCCTCTGTAACAACTAATGGTATTTTTTTTCTGAAGGACTGGGAAACCTCAATGTTCTCCCAGTGAAAACATGGGCACATTCTAGCAATGGTCTCTGATAAAAGGAAACCCCCATAGTGAGAATCAGACCCTGTGAGTTTGAATCAGAAATCTGAGGAGAAAAAAAATCTGTCCTTGAATCTTCTTGTTCAGAATCAGAATCTTGAATCTCTTTTACCAGAAACTACTTTACAAGAAAGATAGCCTGAATTAAATCCTGAGTCAGAAACAGTAGACTACTCCTGTCTAAAGAAATGTGAGGAGGAGTAAATATATTTTTGCTTTTCTGTTTCTTTTTGACAGGAAAAATGGGGCAACCATGTTACTAATGGCAACAGCTGTTTCCTCAATGATGAGCACAGCATTCTGTCACAACAGGGAGACCTTCTCTGTTTCCTCTCCCAGACTGACAAAAGTGGCTTCTCCCTTGCCTACTGAGGAGACTCCAACAGCTGCAGAGGATGTGGCTGGTCCATAGTGGTTGCAGGTGCTATACCAAAGGGATCCAGGGTAAAAGCTGAGTTGTCTGACATACATCAAATGGCCAAAGCACCCACCTGCGGCTGAGGCAAGATGTTAACCTGCTGTGGTGGCAAAGGCTTTATATGCTTAATTTTTGCATTTTGCAGCTGGAAGAAGGACTGACCATGGGACCAGTAATCTGTTCCATGGTCAACTTGAAAATGGTGTCTCTTTTCCAAGGAAGATAGGCAGCAAATGCTGAAAAAAATACCAGTCTGCAAAAGTCACTTTTTTTTTTTACAAAAAAAAAAAAAAAATAGAAAGTACTTTCAAATACTATGCCAGCCACACCAAGGAAAATAAACACAATTTCTCCACAGAAAATGTTTTCAGTTAATTAACACTACTATTAAACTGGCAGAAAAAAATGAGTGCTCCATTTAAAAGTAAATTATAGTCTCAATGCACTCAGTTAAAATATAACATTTCTACCTTTAAAATAACTTTCCTGAAGAGGAAAGTAATAAAGCATCAATGGAAGGCTTTTTCCCCCCAAAGGGAACTTATCTGCCTAATAAAGGAAACCACAAGCCAATCGTTAATTCTCAAAAGCCTCAGAGAAGCATACTCTTCAGTTGCATTAAGCTCTAAAGGCTTCTCACCCAAACTTGTCTTTTAGTCAGCTTATCTTGAGTTGCTTGACAGCTTGGGCATGTGGAAGGTGCAGTGAAGCTATGGAAGCTGGTCGACCATTATATACTTGGCAGGATATAACCTATACAGTTATGGCTACTGCAGCAGTGATCAATATGATAAACATCAAAAGGCTGGAAAGAATAGAAGAAAATTTGATTAGCTATTCAGATCAACTAATCAAACTGTAAAAATCAGAGGATGAAATGAAGAAAATGTTAGCCGAGTATGAGGCTTCTCAAGAACAGCTGTTTCAAAAAATGGTAAAGCTGGAAGACAGAGCACACAGAGAAAACATGACAGGTAAACTGGAAGGAACAGACTGTGTTTATTTTACGAAGGAAATAAATTAGCAACTGTACCGGTGTTCCACAGCAAGAGTAGTTAACTGAAGGAGCACAGTGAGTGCATGTTCCAAACCTGGCCATGAGAAAGCAGCCAAGGCCTATATGAGTGAAGATACAATCCATACCAGCAGAAAGAGTTGATCCTGGCAAAACTGTAGTAGAAGGGAAAAGTATTAAAAATTGGGGACAATAGAGTGCTTGTGGAAAATCATTATTCACTGTACACCAATCAGAAGAGAAGCAAATTTACCCAAGCAATCAGGGAACGTTAATAGGTGGATATGAGATTCCAACTGCTGTATCCAGCGGCCTTCAGAGTATGTTTTCCTGGTGGATTAAAGAAAATTTTATGCAGAACAGGCTAAAGAGGAAATAAAAAAGTGTATCCAACAAAAAGTGAGCCATCAAGCAAAAGAGGATTCTGCTGCTCATTCTTCTGACAATAAAGCTCATTTGAGAGACTTTGCCAATGAACCCTACTCACAATGTATCTCTCCTAGTTACCTCAGACTGAGTTTGCAGATTACAGTTAAACAGACATAAGAAACGGAGGCCTGATGAAAACCGTATCTGCTATGAAATACAAGCCAAAACAAAGAGGTATGTGCCCTATCCGCTCCACCAAAGGACATACAAAAGGCTGGGGGAAGGAGGGAGGGAAGTAAAGGATAAATGAAGATAGACAGCTCGGATGGAACATTATGGTGAGTACATAACTTCATTATCTGAAGTGGTCAATCTTCATTTTATCCTTGACCAATGGGACAGAGTCCCCAGCAACGTTAGATCTTGGGCAGGCTCAAGGAAGGATTTTACAGAGCACCACTGAACCAAAAGATGCTCCTCCCCTGGAGACTAGGTACAATTTGTAATCAGTAATAAAGGTATGAGGAAAAGCCCAAGTTGCTGCTGTAAAATGTCATCCATGGAAGCTCGAGAATGGAAAACTGCTGTTGTAGCCATAGATCTTGTGGAGTGAGCTTTAACCACTCTAGGCAAATCAATTTTCTTTTTGTCATAAATAAATGATATACAGTCCTTTGGCCATCTAGCCAAGGTTACTTTGCTGACTGGTTTCCCAATTGTGGTACTTCAGAAGGAAACAATTGGTCGATTTTTGAATATCCCATGTTCTGTGCAGGTAAAAAATGTAACTGTGAACATCCAGTAAATGGAGGGAGTATTCATCTTTATTGGAAAAGGTGGGGAAGAACACTGGAAGATTAATAGTCTGATTAATATTAGTGTCTGACACTACCTTAGGAAGAAAGGAGGAATTTGTCCTTAAAGCAACTCTGTCTTTATGAAAAATCAAGGATGGTGGCTTGCAAGATAAAGCTTGAATTTCAGAAGTTCTCCTGGCTGAAGTTATTGCTACAAGAAATAAGGTATTCCAGGTAAATATTTTAGGTCACATTTGACATACGGTTCAAAGGGAGACTGAACAATGGACTGTAAAACTAGAGTAAGATCCCAGGGAGAAATAGGATCCTTAAAAGGGGGGTTCAACAAGGGTTCCTTTTAAAAATGCTTTACATAGCTTATGTGAAGCCAAGGAATTATCCCAAAACCATTATGAAAATTAGAAATCACTGCCAGCTGGATTTCTATAGTAGAAGCATCAAAAAGAGAGGATAAGAATTCTAAAATGTTTTTGATAGGTGCTGAAAGGGGGTCAATATTCCTTTCGTGGGACCAAAAGGTAAATCTCTTCCATTTACTAGTATAGAGTTTACAGGTGGATGGCTCAGGAGAGGCTAATAAAATTCTACATACCGAGGAAGGAAGAGTAATATGTCTGGCAATTAATGGAACTAGAGGAACCATGCTGTCAGCCTGAGGTTTGGAAGGCTGGAGGTCTGGAGTTGGGTCCAGAGTCCAAGGTTCTTTTATTAGGTAAGGCCAAAGAAAGGGGAGCCATATTTGTCAAGGCCAATAAGAGGCAATGAGGACCACTCTGCTCTTCAACCTTTGAGTTTTCTGTAGGAATTTTGGAATCAAGGGAAATGCCTACAGAAGTCCAGGGTCCAACTGTGTAAAAGAGAGTCTCTGGGTGACTCCCCAGGAGGGGGATTAGGGCAAAATAGTTGCTGCACTTGCTATTCATGGGCAAGGCTGGCCTCATTGTTGGAAAATCACTTCCGCCACTCTTGGATTCAGGGACCACTTGTGAGATAGAAGAATAGATCTGCTGAGTTTGTCTGCTATCACAATGGCGCTCCCCAGAATATGCACAGCTATCAGAAATTGGTTTGAAGAAATCGCCCACTGCCGAGTATTTATCGACAAAGAGGGTAAGACTTGGTTCCTCCCTGTTTACTGATGTACCAAACTACTGACATGTTGTCTGTTTGATTCGCAATATGTCCTAGAGGGAGAACAGTTTGAAAGGCTTGCAAGGCTAAAAGCACTGCTATAATTTCTAGGACACTTCCCACTCCGACGAGACAGCCCCTCAAACAGAAGCCGGTGCCAAGCTAACCCTAGCCAAAGCCTCAAGATGCAGGGATGTTCCAAAAAATGAGGAGCCGACTTTTGGGGTCGACAAGGCAGCTATGGCCTCAGAATGTCTCTGGATCTGACAGAGCTGAAGAACTCAGAGTTTGAATAGGGGCCGAAGTAACAGACATTGTGGGAACTGATGCAGCTGACACCACACACCTCAAAGCTCAACTCTCCAGGGCCTCAGAGCAGGTTAGAGGAGGAGGAGTCAACAGGATGAAAGAATGTTCGGCACCCGAAGGTGTCAGTGATGATGGAGCACCTGAAATTCCTGTCTCCCATAAATTTTTTTCCATCAGTCTCTTCATGTCAGTCTCTGTGAGGCTTTTGGTGGAATCGATAGAAGACACAGAAGGAGACTTGGGTCTACATAAAAAGACTTCCAGTAATTCTCCAGCAAAGGGATCAATAGATGAGGAATATTGACATCTAGGTGTTTGCCAAGTAGAAATACTTGGTGCCAAACCAGTCTGCACTGAAACAGTGCTAAGAGCTTGGATATGTGGAATTAAGCCATCAGTTTGAATCAGTGTCAAAGGTTTAGATGCAATGGAGGGTGGTGGTGCAGACACTGTAGTATCAATGGTCATCGGTGCCAATAAACTTTTTGGCACCAATAATTTCAGTTTTGTAACAGTCGCCATAGGAGAAGATGGCCTAGACATGCTTCTTTTCTTGGCCCTCATGGAGGAAGGAGATGAAATATCAGTCTTACTTTTTTTTAACAGATATGGCCCCATCAAAGGCAGCAGGAATTAAACCCTTTAATATCAACTTATTCTTTCTCTCTACTAAGGCTTGGTGACTGAAGCCATGGCAAATACTGCAATATTCCTACAGATGATGTGGACCCAAACAGTAGACACACAAAGCATGTGTGTCTGAAGAAGGAATTCTGTGGCCACACCGTTGACATTTCTTAAAGCCAGAAGGGCCCTTAGGTTTGTCAGCCATACTAATTAGAAGAAAGCACTCCACCACACACACACACACACACACACACACACACACACACACACACACACACACACACACATACATACACATGACAAAAAGTTAGAGCAATTACAGCCAGCAGTTCACAGAAAGATTCAAAGGCGAAATAAAACAAGGTACATTTTTTAAAAGGCTACAAAGAAAGAGGGGGAGAATACATCGAAGTGTACAGAAGGGGAAAAGAATCTACCAAAAATGGTAGAAAAAGATAAACAAAGTGTATGGAAAAGGGAAAGAAAATACCAGCAATGGTACTTATGAACTACGCAAGTACAAGGGTAGGGAGAAAATGGAAGAATAAGCTTAGTGTTAAGAATAAGTAAATAACAGCAAATAATTTGACTTCGCTCAATAATGAAGGCGAACGCATCTGACCAGGAAAGTGGCAAAAGAGATCTGAGGTGACCAGGAGAGATGCATTGTGGGTAGGGTTGAAGCTCAAGAGTTTTTGGCCTGCGCGACCTGTAGATACGGCTGATATGGTTCCGAGAGTTAGAACCAAATCTCCCATTGGTCAAGGATAAAATGAAGATTCACATCTTCAGATGCTACATTACATAAATTATTCAATTCCTGCCTTTTTTTAAAAACAATAAACATCTTTATTAAACCATCACTTACTACACAGGCAATCATACATTTATATCAATGAAAACACACCACACCGACATAATCCTAGCTGCAAGCATTTTACATCATAAACCATACTGATACACTCCCAGTTACAAACATTATACATCACTTATAATCTACTTAGTCTTTTTCAAACATTACACAGCTCATTTAAGTCCTGACGCCTTTTACACCTCATTCCTTCCTTGTATGTACTGCTCCCACAATTCCCATTTTTCTAAGTAGTTTCCTCCTACCCTTTTCTAAAGATCTCAATTCCAGTTGTTTTGCCCCTGTTACTATATACACTACTTCTAGTATAGTTGGTTTAGATTTTGATTTCCATTTTCTAGTAATATCTTTTTTTGGCAGCCACCATTATTTGACACAGCAAGGCCTTACCATGCCTAGGCAATTTCGATTCTGTATCATAGCTCAGAAAAATCATCTCCCTCGTCACACCAATCTGCCCACCCAGCATCTCTGACAGCACATTCTGCATGGAATCCTTAAAGTCCTCCAATTCACCCCACTCTCAGAAAATATGTTCCCAATTGCCTCTTTCTTCCCCGGCACATCTCCAACATTTGCTGTCCGCCTAAGGAAAAATTCGAGTCTACTTGGGATACAGAAATATCTATGCAAACATTTCCAGATAAAAATCCTGAATCTTCTGGATTTTGTTGCATATTTGGGAGACATACATATATCCTCCCATTGTTTCTTTGTGAATTGCTTAACCAGTTTCTCTTCCCAATCCTTTCTAGCCTCCTCTGATTGATTCTTATAGTTATTATGCAATGTTTTATATGCTATACTAATTATTCCTTTTTTAATGGCAGCTTTTGTTCTAGATTCTGCTAAAAACTCTACCAGTGCTAGTCTTTCATTTAGGACCCACCATTTCTTTCTCTTTGCTTATACCCTGATATCAATCCCTGAAACAGAAGGCAATCTCTAACCTGCAGTCCAAATAAATTCTTGGCGTCTTCCATTCTGCCATCTTTCCCTATCTAGTTATTCCTCCCAATACCTTGGTTCCTTTGCCAGTTTTCTAGAATAAATTCCAGCCCCCTCTTCCCTATTGTCTATACCGCTAATTGCAGTCATCCCTATCAGCAGAATCTCTTTTCTCCAATCCTGTGTTTTCTTAGTTCTTAGAATACTTTCTGCTACTTTACAGATATAAGATTCTGTATGATTATTGTCATTCTCCTTAAAGGCCTGGATCCAAAATTCCAGTCTCTCCTGGTTTCTTGAGCCCCCCCCCCCATTTCATCATCACCCCTTTCCACACTGAAATGTAGTTTTCTGCTTGTGCTTTGTATAGGAGTCTTAACTGTGTAGCTGTGAAATACCCCTTGAAATTGGGTAAACTCAATCCAGCCTGTTCTACTGGAAGAATCAGCTTATCTCACTTGACTCTTGCTATCTTCCCCTCCAAGATAAAGTCCTTCAGTTCTTTATTAATTGATATCCACAACTTCTCCTCTGGTTGAAAAAAATATACCTAACCTGTGTATAAAACTAAAGGGACTAAAAACATTTTAACTGCTTGCATCTTATGATCCATATCCACATAATGAATCTTCCATTTTCTCAGTTTTTGAATTATCTTAGTCTCTTCCCACATATCCTTAGCGGCCACACTAGAATAATTTTTAATGCATATTCCTAAATACTTAACTTTTGTGTTACATGCATACACTGTTTGGCAGATTGAACGTTCATGCAGTGGTTTCTTATCATATCCATTTGAACCAATGTCACAGCTTATACAAGTTTTTGTTTTATTGAAAGCCCACCCTCAAAACACACACACACACACACACACACACACACACACACACACACACACACACAAAATACCCCCTAAAACCTATTAACATAACACAAATACACAAAACTATGTACACATTCAAATATTGAAATTTTACCCTCTTAATAGGAACAAAAGTCCCAAACTGACAGCCACACTCACAAACTCAAACACAAACTTGAGTTAACCTAAAAGAAAGGTTATCCATGCTAAGACATATGGTGCAGCCTGTGCTTGTACTAAATGCTGATTAGTTCTGTCTTACCCTTATAGCTCTCCCAGCTGGAAAAAACCTGTATGCTTTCAGAGAACATTAACTACCTTGGGAAAGCCCCTGAATGGTTTCAAAGAACATTATCTACCTTGGAAAACCCCCTGAATACTTTCAGAGAACATTTCCTAGCCAACATCTTTTTTTCCTCAGCTAACCACTCTCCACCAGACTGT